>NC_089759.1:29626656-29639156 GCF_040412425.1 Macrobrachium rosenbergii
GCTCATACAGCATTATACACCGAAAGATAGATATATTTTCGGTGGCCTTGATTATACGCTGTAGCGACTGTACAGAAAACTCGACTGCGCCGAAGAAACCTCGGCGCATATTTTAATTGCTTCACATGTGCATGAAAGCCACTCGCTTTATGGCCTCTCTAAGGTAATATGCCCTAAGTCCTTGAAGCAAGCGTCCGTGGTAAATTTTTTATCCCATTTCCAGTAGGAAACAGAAAACAATTTACTAAGGCTGTTGGTATGTTCTGATATTGAAGATTTATCGCCCCACATTATTATTGGCAGAAAACTGTGGTGGCCCCTTTAAAAAAATGCTCCCGGGGCCCCTTCAAACCCTTAAAATCCGTCTTGAAAGAGTATGGCATTCTTTTTAAAACTTTTAAGATGGTACTTAGAAGTTAGGCAAACAACTTATTCAGCTACGGTGTTTCGAACCCAGAGCTCAATGTACAATTTGAGATGTTAGTGAGCCAAATACAAGGAATAGGAAAAGTTCTTTTGGGCTGAGAATAGATGTACGATGATTTGACCTGCTTATGAAATTGTAGAGACGACTGAGTTCCTCATCGTTTTCTGCAACGACTAAAACAGTTGAGAAATATTGGCTAGATGCTTTAATCAAAAGAAACTCCCAGTTAAGAGATGCAAATTTTAATCGTTCAAAAATTCTTTCCTTATTTATGGCATACCGCCAAATTTTATTGGACAATAACTTCTGAGTGAAATATCTTTGGTACGTGGATATAAATCGTCATTCCACACATTTAGAAGTTCATCATCTCTGTGGCAACTTTATAAATCCAAGTCTGTGGAGTTTTACAGGAGGTGAAAGAGACCAGTTGTATGTGCAATGAAAGCAAGTGGGACATTCCTTCCCCCTTGTCCATATTTGTTCGGAAAAGGATTTCACAGGCGTTAACGAATGGCAGTCCAGTTCGGTGCTCAGCAAACAGATGGAGTGATGCTGTCTTTCAAAGAACTGCTCTAGCACTTTGTATCACATGTAAAGCTATTGCTTTTGCATGAGAATATGGCATTAACACAATAGTTTAACTATCTCACTGTATGAGTGAAATGTAGTCTGCATTGTTTTTAAAATGCCTGAAAGCTGCCTGCAATGCAGTGGCAGATGCTTGGATGTTACAGATCAGTCAGTGTGACGTTGGAAGGATATTTGCTACTGTAAAGGCTATTTCTGTTGATAATCACACCAGCAGGTTTGTAACTGTTTAATCTAGCTATCTTTTTTACGAAAATATCTCTGTGTCAGTATTTGGAAAAAACTGCCGGCGGCCCGGAGATATTTTTTTGATTTAATAACAATTTCTAGGCAGCCCCAACCTAGAATATTTCGGCAGGCAAAAAGACTCCCCTCCCTCCCCCCCGGGGACTTTATATTCACATCAAAATAATGGCATGATACAAACAAACAAAATGCAGCATAAAAAGGCCTCGCTTCAACGTTTAAGAAAAATGTTTTCAGAGCTCTACTCCTATCATTTTTGATGCAAAAAGTTTTCTCTTATAGGGGCTCACTCTCTCTCTCGCTCTAATATATATATATATATATATATATATATATATATATATATATATATATATATATATATATATATATATGTATATATATATATATATATGTATATATATATGTATATATGTATATATATATATTATGTTAATATATATATATATATTTATGTTAATATATATATATATATATATATATATATATATATATATTATATATATATATATATTTATATTTATATATATATATATATTATATATTTATATATATATATATATATATATATATATATATATATATATATATATATATATATATATAAATCTGTGTGTATGTGTGTTTCGACATCGCACTTTTTCCCGGCAAAGCGCATTAACATTACCGTTCTTAACAAGTTTGTTTGGCGATGAGTTTGTTACTTCCATACACTCTGTACGTTCTCCACTTAGCTGCGACCCACCACAGTCGGCTAACCAACAAGTATATAATAAGAAGCACCCAACTGACTGCATAGAACTTTCGCTATCACAATTGATTCCTGATCCTTTTTCCTGCCGACAGCGACCAGATTTGCTGAACAGCAGCACGAATAAGCATTAAATGCGTCAGGCTGTCGAACTTCTCAGTTCCAGAGGTCGTTTATTCTTCACACCGTTGGACTGTGGAACAGTCCCCTGAAGATGTTTCATTAGAACCTCGAAAGTTCAAGCTGAAGATGGAATGCATTACTACCCTAAAACAATTCGCCTTGTACTATGATTTCTCTTCTTTCTGTATTTCCTATTATCTTCTGCAATTTCTTGCAAATGAACACCATATTCTTTGTAAGCTTGATTTTAAAATTCATGGCCCTGAAGGCTTGTTCCATATGAATGGGGTTTACTTTCTGATTAATAATAATAATAATAATAATAATAATAATAATAATAATAATAATAATATGGAACAACAGATTTTCACGAAAAAGGCTGAAGTTGTTTCTTCGTTGTGGGAACGAATGAGTCCTATTTGGTAAAGCGAGGTTATTAACAACTGACAATATACGAATATGTATATATATATATATGTACATACATGTAATGAACATGTATGCAGTGCATTTATCTATTTGAACAAACAAAAACAAGTCAGCCAGCGCATACACACAACAGTGAACTCAATTCATATGAATATCCGACCTCCATACGAAAAATATATAGATATATAGTAAACACAATTAGTGGCGCCTCCTTTCAGGGTCCATCCTTAAAGGGACTGATTCAGGAAGTCGCCAGCACCAGCCACTGTTCCGTCCATTTTCGTCCTCCTGCACCGTATTCGAAGCAACCAAACAATTGAATTACGACGAATAAAATTTAATTTTGATGCCACGCCATTTCTCTGCTGATCCTCGAGGGCTTTGGCTTCCGTGTCATTGATTATTTCACGTCTTTCTCGACACACTTTTTATACCTTTAACGTGCGTTTATCTTTACCCTCCGTCTGTCCTCTCCGATTTTCACTCAGTTTTTAATCCGTCTGTATTCGAAAATTATGAGGTACATACATACATACATTTATATATATATATTTATATATATATATATATATATATATATATATATATATATATATATATATATATATATATATATATATATATATATATATATATCTTCTTCTTCTTATTATTCAGTGCCACACATGGCTTCTTCTTCTTCTTCTTCTTCTTTTCAAGATATCTGCACCCACCTCGTGTTTCATCTAAGCTAATTCATTATCCCACCGGGCTGAGCCCAACTTGAACATTTGTACTGCGTGAAGTCTGTGTTTCATTTCGTAATGCTCGAGTTCTGAGAGAATTCGTGGAATAACTGGTTCCCCTGACTTGACTCTCGTAACTTTCCTCGTTGGAAACAGAAACTGCGCCACCTCGTTTCAGTCCTATACGGCGGAGGTCAAGTCCTCCAAACAGCTATTCCAGTTCTTGTTTAAATTCTTGTATTGCCAGAGTATTCGAATCTTTGACCCAACTCTCACTTTCTCATAAACCTTTTATGTTTACATCCTTCTTAAAGATCATTCCGTTGGCTTTTGCAAGACTGAGATAGACTGAGATAGATTTAAGCATACATGCCAAGCACTGGGGCAACTAGGCCATTCAGCGCTGAAACGGAAACTGACACTGAAAACGTTTGAAAGGTGTAACGAGGAAAACCTCTCAGTTGCACTGTGAGTCAACTGTTAGGAGAGGGTGGAAAGTAAGATGGAAGAAAGAGAATATGAACGGAGGTACAGTAAAAGGAATGAAAGCTGTTGCAGCAAGGGGCCGAAGGGACGCTGCAAAGAACCTTTAAGTAATGCCTACATGCAAGACTGAGATGGGTTACCTTCATTGCAGACTTTTAGACAGGCTTTTGCAACTGGTTTGAACATTTTGGAGTTGGTGTAGTCTTTCTGACCAGAATTCCTTGGAGGTCAAAGTTTCCCCCCATTAGATTTATCATAAGAAGTAAATGATGGAGCATCATATATATACTCCTTTTCATTCCTTCTGAAAAGATCCTTCGGTTCACCTCTCCTTATTTATTTATTTATTTTTTTTTGTAAGTTTGTTTATTAATTTATTTTGGATAATTCAGCTCTCCGATCTCCTTCCTTCACTTTCCCGTTCCTCGTTGTTAATCCACACTAATTCTCGAACTCCATTTTCTTTCTATTTTTGTTCTTGTTGCTGAGCGTAGTTACTTCTGTCATTTATCTCATATTCTTTACTTCCTTATTTATCCTTTTATTTGTTATTTTTCTTGTTTTTTATTGTTATTTTTCTTATACAGTTTATTCTTTAAATATTTTTTAATGATAATAATAATAATAATAATAATAATAATAATAATAATAATAAATAATAATAATAATAATAATAATAATAATAATAATATACATGCCTAAAAACTGGTACTCCCAAAATGATCAAAATTCAGTGATTCATGAAATAATTGCCTTCTATTTCTCTCTCCTCTTTCAACCAGTTCTTTCGTTTCGTTAGATAAAAATTATATTCATGTTCACCCTCCACTATTTTTACCAGAGCAGATATGTTGTTTTATCCATTTTATTTAATATTTCATCTTTTAATCCAACCAATATATATATATATATATATATATATATATATATATATATATATATATATATATATATAATATATATATATATATATATATATATATATATATATATATATATATATATATATATATAAAGCATTCAAGATGGGATTACTTTAAAAATCATAAAACTGTTGCATAAAACAACTACTGAAAATGATACAGATATGTGAGTCAGGATAAAAATTTCAAGGAATACCTCCCCCTCTCTCTCTCTCTCTCTCTCTCTCTCTCCCTCCTCTCTCTCTCTCTCTCTCTCTACGGCTTAATTTTTCAAGTGTACAAGACTGAGCAAAGGTAATAAGAATAGAAAGGAGAGACTTTAGTAATGTATGATGAGAAACATATCAAGAATCACCATCTTATTTCTTCATCCCAATATTTATTGTTTTTATGGTTTTATCCCCTGTCCCTAGTGCATAATTCTGGAGCACTTTTTTTGTCCGCCCTCAGATCTTAAAAACTACTGAGGCTAGAGGGATGCAAATTAGTATGTTGATCATCCATCCTCCAATCATCAGACATACCAAATTGCAGCCCTCTAGCCTCAGTAGTTTTTATTCTATTTAACGTTAAAGTTAGCCATAATCGTACTTCGGTGCCAACACAGGCCACCACCGGACCGTGGCTGAAGATTTCATACAGCATTATACGCTGTACAGAAAACTCGATTGGGCCGAAGAAACTTCGGCGCATTTTTTACTTGTTTAATTTCGTATCTTCCAGGAGCTTTCACTTAAATCATTCAGTCCTACCCGAATGTTCAAAATGAAAATATCTAGCCATATACTGACGCAAACTACAAAAGCATGTTATTAATCTGACATTCATACTCGAAACCTAATGGTAAAGAGCGATGATTAATGGGTTTGATTTTTGTTGATTCACAGCCAAATGATCACGGATGATTTATAAAACGCTGCTACACACTGCTGGTTGTTTATTCAGGATTCCAATCTATGTGACATCTGCGTGTCTAGACACTTGGCTGACGCGAAATTCGGCCAAACGGTACCTCAGTGCAGACTGTAGCTGAACACTAGACCTAAGGGGTAACAAATTTAAGCTGAACGGACACCTCACTAAAAGAAAGCTCTAGCGATTGACAAGTTTCATTTTCTTAATTTTTATGTACTTAAGCAATAATCATTCTTTATCAGTCATATTCTTGAGGCCATACCCCATCCTGGCCCCCCAAAAAACAAAAATTTTAAAGAAGTAAAAACTTAAATCAAAGCAGAATCGTTTGCAGTTTCACCGTTTCCGGACTATGGACATTTCTGAATGTAATCAGCATTAACACTGGTGAAAAAATCCACACTGTTGTGGGTGTAAATGTGCATTTAAAAAATATACATACAACAAGAGTTTTCCAGAACCTGCTTGATTCACCTTATCTGTCTAAACCAGACTGATAAAAGGAATCGAGCAGGTTTCCGAAAGCTCTAGTCGTATCTCCTTCTTCGTTTTAACGTGCTTTTTCCCATTTTTTTTATATGGGTAAGCACGATGCCTTCTTTTGAAGGATATATATTTTTAAACATGTATATTTACACTTACACCAGTGTGACTTTTTTCACCATTTTAATGACTTGTGATTATGAGATATTTATAAATATTAACATTATTAAAAAATAATCTCTCATTATAAACGAAAACAAAGACAATAAATGTGAAAAATCCATTAGGCTAAACGTCCTTTCAGCGAAAGGTCTGTTTGTGAAATGGCCGGAAACCGACATATTCTGCGTCCTATCCTGCAACCTCTTCGACATAAAGATTTTGATAAAGGCTTCTAGATTCTCTTTCTTAATTTCTGGAAGCCTTGTAAAGTTATTTGAATATTTTTCTAACCTAGTACAGCAGTTTCAAAATTGTGTATGTCTCTGTGTGTGTGGGTTTTTATTTCATTTTTCTGGCCTTAATTATTTAATTTTTCGTTTCTTTCCTGGATAATGGATTTGGGTACATTTCTGGAGATTATACACACACACACACACACACACACACACACACACACACACACACACACATATATATATATATATATATATATATATATATATATATATATATATATATATATATATATATATATATATATATATATATATATATAATTTGGTATACGTGCATCTAAATAAATATGATATTTAGAGTCTAGATGTGAATCAATCTACACGGAACCACTAACACCATGTCGTATTTCATTCTCAGACAGAATTGTTTCCTGCGTCACAATGATGTTCTTCCATTTAAATGTTAACTGAGGTAAATGGCCCCACTTTTAGACAAGTTTTCGTTTTAGCACCAGACACTGTCATTTTTTATTTTGTAAGCCTCGTAAGAGAAGCATGAATAAATATTCCACAAACGCAGCGGAGCTCGCTTCCAGGTACTATCAACAATCTCTTTAAACAAAATAATACTAGAACGAGGCCAAACTTTACTGTGCAATTACTACAGTGATTCATCTCTCTCTCTCTCTCTTGTTTCTCTCTCTCTCTCTCTCTCTCTCCTAAATCTCGTGGGTGGAGAATAACGGAACATTTTGCAAACATGCCGAAAACACCATTTCATACAGAATGTACTGTTATAATTCTATTAGAGGGTCATACAAACAACATTAAAACGGTACAAAACTCCAGCAGCTTTCTTTATGTCAATTTACCTCCGGCATACAGTCTGTCAGCCTGTCTGCCCTCCACTGTCCCTGCCTGTTTGTTTGTCTGTCCATCTCTCTCACTTTATCTCCTATACATTCTCTGCAGCTTTTCCTATGTGTGTTGATGTCTCCTTATTTTGTCTAACTGTCTCTCACTACTTGTACTACTTCTTTTTCGCCCTGCCTGTCTCTCAGTTCTCTTTTTTCACACTTATCATCCGTCTATGTCTGTCTGTCCGCCTCTCTCACCGTGTATGTGTGCCTCTGAGACTCTCTCACAATCTCATTACGTTCCCTGTCTCCACAACAGTGCAACAAGCGAGGATCAGTGGTCCCAGGGAGGTGTTCATACAGAACAGCTCGACCATCAAGCTCACCTGTGTCGTCAACACCCACTCGGAGAATGTCGGAGCCGTTTCCTGGTACAGAGACAACGCAGAACTCGATTACGACTCTCCCAGGTAAGACTGAAGCACCGCCTTACCTTGGTTTCTTAGGTAATACCACTTCTCTTACTATTCAGCAGGAAATGACTCCCGCGGTGCTTGTACAAGACGGGGTACATTCCTCTGGGGATGGGCACGCCACGAATCGAGTCTGTTTTTAAAAAAACGAACATGATTTTATCTTATATGTATTCATGGATGGTACAGGTATTGCCTGACATATTTTACGAAATTTATACCAGCCAAAAAGCTGGCTGAGGATTTCATATTGCAGTTCACGTGGAACGTCATTTGATCACATGAGGTCTAATTTACGATATTTGCCCTTTCCAAATATTTGATGTTGATGTAAATTCCACGGATTTATGACGGGAAGCCGTGAGTACCATTACGTTAGTCTGTTAACCATTCATTTTGTTTTATTTGTGGGGGAGGTTAATATTTTGTTAGCAGTTCCATACCGAGATGAAAATTTGGCCTCCTTATGTAAATTAAAAAACGTACTCCATGAAGTCATTCTTAACTAGAATTTTTTTGTTGCCAACATTAAACACTCATTAGAACACGACTTCATAATAAGGAAACGTCCTCATAAAAACGGCAATGAAGCCCCTTAACACTGAAATTACAAAAGGTAATTGGCCCTTTGCAGCTATCAGCATTTAATATTCTTTTTCTAAAATTCTGAATACTATTAAGCTCTCTTAAGCTCCTCTTAACACGGCGAGAAGTTTAAAAGAAAAGACGCGGGGAAAAGGACAAACGTATATACACATTTCATGTAAAAATCATTCGAACTCAAAAGTGAATATATTACAACGTGTAATACTTCCTTACATCTAACAAACTAAAAACGAATATTGGGAAATAAATGTAATAAGTAAATTTATTTATAATTTAACTTTCAAGAACTAAAATACAAGATAATTTGAATACATTGTATATCGAGGATTGAAAACTGACGTGAATAACGTTGCAAAAACACGAGCTTCAAAAACCCAACCACTAAAAAACAAATTACAACATAACAAAAACAGGGAAATAGGCAGCGAGTCCAACGCGTTCAGAAACGCCATATCCACACAACAAATACTTCAGATATTCCGGAACTTTGGAATGAACGGAGCAAACGCAAAGGGTCTCGGTAAATAAATAGAACTTGAAACGGGAACACTAGCAAAATGTAAATTAATGGGACTGTGGTATTTATTCGAGCACGGAAAATTATTTCTGAATAAATAAAGCGGAGGTCTGCGCTATTTTTTTTTTTTTTCTGAATGAATTTCGTGGGAAATTGGTTCGGGATTCATATAGAACCAGGGCTTAAATATTCAGTATTTGATATTCTAATCGAATTCACGGGGAACGAAATAGTTCATTTTGTACTGGGAAAAAAAAGAGAGAGAGAGAGAGAGAGAGAGAGAGAGAGAGAGAGAGAGAGAGAGAGAGAGAGAGAGAGAGAGCGTATCTCATTTAATTGCATAATGACGTGACGTGTTATGATCTGTATATTTGGTTTTCCCCCGATATATTCACCGAGAAAAAGTAAAGGAGGGCAAACTCGACGAGAGTTCAGTATAAAATGCACAGGGAAAAAAAAAAAAGAGTGACGTACGATATGAACGGTGTGCAGAGATTTAACGGAGTGATTTTTATATTACCTGTAAGCGTAAGTTGAGTGCTACGGATTACGCAAACGGTGAGTATATGCAAAAATGCAGCTTGCATATTGAAGAGCTTACATTCCATCGCCATTTATAAAACCTGCAAAAAAAAAAAAAAAAAAAAAAGCAAAGCAAACATTGACCAGGATCATCCAGAGGTAACCATCTCTTGCCGCTCGCAATGAACGAAGACCCAGCCTTTAAATCGTACGGATGTATTTGAAATGATAAAAGGCTATAATACATAACCTTTTGATATGATAAAAGGGAAAGTGTTCATATGTTCTAAATTTCGCATAGAATGTGACGACATAAACGTTATGTTTATTGATCCTATCCATCCGCTTGATGCAACACTGACAGACAGTGAGGACGAGAAACCCATTTTAGCTCATAAATATGAAAACACGCGGTACACTCATTATTTGGAAACTAACAGCATCCCGGCGCTTCGACGAACTATCTTTGTACACGGCATCCGGTGACCTAGGAAGCTTACCCCTAATTATTGACCATCACGAACTAATTACATTATAAACTTTCTTCCAAACTCCGGTAAAGATAAAATCGTCCTAAATTTTCTCAGAAAGTTTCTCCCCCCTCTTTTTTTTTTTTTTTTTTTTTTTTTTTTTTTTTTTTTTTGAATCAAAATACTGAAGTCTTGGAAGGGACGAATCCATGGCTTCTAAATTTTCCGTTCAAATCGAGTGGTATTGTAAACTACGCATTCGGTGAGCTTAGAATATTCAAAAACCTCTTACGCTATCCTCTCAGTGTGAGAAGTTCTCCTCACATATTTTTGGTGAAATCCCGTTCAAGAATGAAAAGAAAAAAATAAGTATAGACACATACACAACAACCAAATATAGATTAGTATTTCTTTTTTAAACTAGAGTGATACAATCGATAAAAATATAAAATTAGATACTACAAATTAGGAAATTTTACGTTCCCTGGGACAAACCCCAGTTAAAGAAATTTACCCACTTGATTATTCTTAAAACTGGAGGAAATTTAAAATTCTAATCAAATATTTTCACTTGCAAAAGCTATTGGAACTGAAAGCCTTAAACAAGAAAAGCATTCAAACGACTGGTATAGTGGAGTATAAGTAAATATAATAAAACCATGTAATCTAAGATTACTGACATTGTAATCACGAAGAGTTTCCTAATAAGGTAGGACGGCGGAGTGCTTGACCCTTCCTTCAAGAAAAAGAGGAAAAAAGTTGCATTTGTAGATGCTGAGAAACATATTTCCCGTAGATGAGATCCGGATATCAAATTTCCACTTAGTACGAAGAACAGCCTTCCTTCAAAGCAATGACTTACAGAGAATTTTGTCTGATTCAAGAGCAGCCTGAGTGACAAGTATACCTTAGTTTTACCAGACCACTGAGCTGATTAACAGCTCTCCTAGGGCTGGCCCGAAGGATTAGACTTATTTTACGTGGCTAAGAACCAACTGGTTACCTAGCAACGGGACCTACAGCTTATTGTGGAATCCGAACCACATTATACCGAGAAATTAATTTCTATCACCAGAAATAAATTTCTCTAATTCTTCATTAGCCGGCCGGAGACTCGAACTCGGGCCTAGCGAGTGCCAGCCCACAACTCTACCGACTCGCAGCTACGTATGACTCATGCACCTGGGCTCTCAATCAAAGAACTGAGGGGCAGGTGTGATCAAAAAAGGCTTCGAAAGCGAAAACTACAACAAATGATAGAAAATATCCCTCAGCACCTGAGGTTGCAGCCTCACTGACGTCAGGAGACACAAGACCTGGGCTTTTGGTTAGCAAAGCAACAGATCCTTAAAGGAAAATAAAAGGTGAAGGCTTGTATGTTTCCCCACTTGGAACTTTTCAAGTATCAAAGTTGGCAAGAAGTGGAGGGAATCAGGCTAGACGAGGTGAGCGTTCAAGTGACAAGAATCCATGAAAACATGACTGGGTTTTTCAGGGATAATAAAATGGTCATATCTTTATGTGCAAATAATGAACAAATAAAAAAATCAGACAAAGTGATTAGGCTGACGCTATTTAGATGAAGCAAAATATAGAATCTTGAGTTTACCTTACAATGAATAGTCTATACATGAGAGACATGACATACTATATGACAGTATAAGCAAATTATGATAAACTTTTCCGGTTGAGCAATGTACTTGATTTCAAATAATTTCAAGAAACATTTATATTTCCTCTGTATTAGACGAATATTATCTAAAAGATAAACCATATTTCTAACTGCTAAGAGAGAAACACTTAATACAAAAAAGGCCTTTCTATAATATTTTTCTTTTCGAACCCTGGAAGACGATACGTTTTGGTAATCTTTACTTTGATACGTGAAATTTCAAGTGAGGGAATGACCGAGGAAGAGAGTAAATGTGACTGTGAATCAATACAAATGGAGTACTTTCTCTAGTTAGAACTGGACGTAGCTGAGGACTAACATTCAGTCTTCCTAAGAAGGAAAATGAATACAAAATTAAAATACTATATCTTTCATGTTAATAGTAGATTCATTACCCTCGAAGCACGTTTTTTTTTTCATGTCTGCAACGCTAGTCAGAAAGACGGTAATTTATATTTTCCTGTTAAATTTTGTTCAGAACGTGTGAAAAAATTTGATATCTAGAATATCAAAGTGTATGATTATTCTAAGAAAAAGTATCCATTCATAGAATATGTAAGTCTTTAACCAAAGCGGAAAGTTAGAAACCTTTAAACCTAATAGTTTGGGACTGCATGTGCCTCCAAGGGAGAGAGTCAACAGAAAATAAATCCTAACTGCCCAAAGGTGTCGGCGAAAGAAAGCAAAACAACATGACCTGCAGAAACAGCTAGAGTAAATAAGAACCAGGATTGGGGTTTTCACGAGTAAGTTCATTTCATAATCCGAACGAAGGCTCAAAAATTGCACAGGCTCATTTTATACATAATAAGATGAACTGCAGTCCATGTACAGAGTCAGAAGAGGTGTCAGGCACATGGCATGATAGTTCCTCGTTGGACGGGTC
>NC_089759.1:29644156-29681656 GCF_040412425.1 Macrobrachium rosenbergii
AAGGTTCCCCAGCCAACAGTGCATTTTATTGTAAGTCTAAGAAAAAGAGATATAAATTTTAATACGAAAAGAGACTACTCTCATACTTATCCAGTCGTGATCAGTCAAATCATAAGGTTTGCCTCTTAGCTTCCTGAGTATTAACTCTTCTTCACTCTCTCCTGCTGCATGAACTTCACGCACCCTCCTCCTCCTCCTCCTCCTCCTATTCCGTGGACATGAACAGAGGAGGAGTAAGCATAGAGATCGAGAAAACGCCCGTCCGCACGACTTCGAAGCTCTTCTTGACCAGAGCGGGGAAGAACGACTCCGGGAACTACTCCTGCGTCCCTCAGTTCGCCGATTCAGCATCCGTTCTCGTGCACGTCGTCAACGGTAAGAGATTTTTCCGTCTTTTTTTTTCACAAACGAGGCCTTCAGGGTGCTGTCTATTATTCGTGACTTATGTTAATCGGTTGACCGAGCTTTGTCAAAACCAAGGCCTTACGGATACTCTATTATTCATGATTTTATCAAGTGATCTAACGAGTTTTGTCACAACCAGGGCCTTAGGAGTACTCTATTGTTCATGATTTTTATTAAGTGATAATTAACGAATTTTGTCACAACCAAGGTTTTAGGGATACTCTATTATTTATGATTTTATCGGTTGGTTTAGAGAGTTTTGTCACAACCATGGCCTTAGGGGTACTCTATTATTCATGATTTTTATCAAGTGATTCAACGAGTTTTGTTACAACAAAGGTCTTAGGGATACTCTATTATTTATGATTTTATCAGTTAGTTTAAAGAGTTTTGTTGCAACCAAAGCCTTTGGGGTACTCTATTATTTATGATTTTTATCAAGTGGTTTAACGAGTTTCATAACAACCAAGTCCTTAGGGGTACTGACTATAATTTATGACTTAGTGGTTTACCGAGGTTTGTTACGACCAAGGCCTAATAAGCACTCTATTATTTATGGCTTTATTAAGTGGTTTAACGAGTTCTGCCACAACCAAGGCGTTAAGAGCACTCGGTCTATTATCATGACTTTTATCAAGTGGTTTAATAAGTCGGCTGTCTATCATTTATGACTTATTTAGTGGTTTATGAGTCTTGACGAGGCAGTTATGCCAAGAGAAGCAGCAAGTTGGAATACTTTCATTTCTATTCACGGTCTTCTCGATGCCCCAACTAACACGCCCCATAAAGAGTCTAAATTTATCGCACCACAAATCACTCTCCGAAAGGTACGTTTTAGCCAGCCGGACTTTGCAGCCATTTGACGATTGACTTTGGTAAAAGATCTGGCTGAATTCTTTCGGGCATTTGCTCTTTTTTTTTTTTCCGCGTTCGGAAACCTACGTCTTATTGATTTCGTCCTCTTAGGCAACAGAAAATCTTTGAGGTTTTGATTGATCTTAATCAGCATTTGTATTTCGTAATGGCGACTTGAACTGTTGGTTCTATCGAAATGAATAAAACGATCTTAATTTCGAGTTCCTCGTGAGATGGGCGAGCATTGTCTGAACAGTTCTTCGAGAAGGGATGTTTGAAAGAGTTGTTCGGTGGTAGCTGGTCGAAACGCATGTGTTCGATTCGACAGTTGCTCGAGCCAACACCTGTCCGAAAAACAAGTAGCTATAAGCACTTGTTCAATCTATCATCCATTCGAATTCACATGTTTAAAAATGCATTTGCTTTTGATGGAATATGTAATCCTTTTTTATTGGTTTCTTTTATTAATTGTGTATGTACTCATGTGTTCACATTGTAAGTGATAAAGTATTATCCATCATGGCTATGTAAGTAAGGCTTTGAAATAAATATTAATGAATATATATTATGTTTTCTCTAAGGTTAGTTGAAACAATCGTTTGTGATTACTTTCACTGAACTTGCGCTATTGCCATCGATTTCAATATAGCGACCTTTACACTTGTTTGCAAAATCTGGCACTTCCAATAACTCTCCGGTCTCACTTGCTTACCTACATTAAATAAAAATCCATCAAATAATGGAATAGATTACCCGTCTCGTTTCGTTTAAATTCTGCCAGTTCCCTTGAAAGAGTGACTATTTCAAAACAAGAATATCCTATTGTGGTTGAGTTGAATACATTCGATGCATTACGAATACTCTTTTGGAAGTTGTTGCTGGATCGAACAATTGTTGAATCGTATAGCGCTTCCGAACAATTGTTTTCGAACAACTGACCCGTAAACCAGAGCAAACCAATAAGCTTTATTCATTACGTTAAGAAAACTGATAATGACGATCATTGGTGAGCGGTGTTGACCAAGATTCAAATTCTCATGGCAGATAAAAGCAATTTAACGAAAGTATCACTCTGGGGCAATGTGGGTTAAAGGGGAGTGGGAGATTTTTAAGGCAGAGTTATAGTCTTTGAAATTTAACTTTTATTCTATTGCGAAAAGACCTGTCTTTCGAGAAACCCAGTCTTTCTAATACATTAACTCAAATCTGGATTGTTAGAAATAATCCAGTATTCTCTGGGTTCTGTGGATTTAAACCGGCATTATCATTTCTTTGACGCAAATTAACAGAAAATAAACGGAGTGTATTCAACATTCCGTTAAATTTATGCAACAAGCAATCAATGAGCCATTCATTTTATGTAACGACAATGATGACTTAGTGTTCTCATCAAAATACTCCATAAAATTAATATGTAACGCATACCACAGGTCAATAATTTAGCCAATGTTAAAGTTTCTGTCGACGGAGCCTTGACTTAAACCCCTAGAATTTCTGTTGTCTTCGTTTTATCCAACAATTTTCAGTTAAAAATAATAACGCTTTTGTTTATTGTTCTTTTTAGCGTTTAATTTTCCAACTCAGTGGTATTCTCTAGAAAAACTATTTTGTTTTATTTACGTCAGTGACTAAGAAACGATCCTGCTCAGCTTGTTCCGATTTTACCCGTAATAACGACTAAACTTTCTAAATTTAATTGAAACCAGAAATGAAAAAAGCCTGATTTCTAATCAAGAGGTCTTTACATACGTTGTAACTAACATCACTTTGATGTATCCTCATTTTTTCTCGTGTCCATAGAAACCACATAAACAGACATTCACAGATAGCCAAGATAATTTCTTATATGTAACCAATACCTGGGAGCGTGGCCCTCTTATTTTTTCTCGCTAAACATTGCTGCATACACATTTAAATATACTTTGTTTAACGGTATCTGAGCTCTCTCTCTCTCTCTCTCTCTCTCTCTCTCTCTAATCCTTTGTCTGATAAGGGCATTTGTTCTCTGTACGGACATCTCATCTTTGCATTAAAATATTTCGTATACGTAGTAAATATAGTTTCCCTTCGTCGATACCACCACCCACCCCCCTCTCTCTTTCTCTAAAACTTTGATAATTCAGACATTTGTGCTTCAAATAACCTGTTGATTAATTTTACTTTAGTACAACCAATTACCAAAATTTCCCACATATGGCACCCAATCCCTCTTTCATTCATGTGTTGAGTTAAAGAATTTCGTTATTCTTTTATTAATAATATCAGTGCATGTAGCAACTGAAGTCTCTCTCCTGCTACACCTGATCTCTCTCTCTCTCTCTCTCTCTCTCTCTCTCTCTCTCTCTCTCTCTCTCTCTCTCTTCTGAATAAAAACATCAAAACACCACGCAACCAGCTGGGTTGTCTTTGAACTAAAAAACGTAAGTACAAGTTGCCAGATTATGAATAATGGAAAAGTTGGATAAACTCTTTGAGACCGGCACAGAGTACGTGGATTCAAGAACTAGTCACTCGCCTTCAAAATGTTGACTTTTACACGTGAAGAGGATCTCGACTGGAGGCAATAGAGATCAGAGGGCTTTCCTTTACAAGCGCCACAGTGAAAGAGTCCCTTGATGTGGGACACTGACCCAAATTTACATTATCATTTTACCGCTTGCGAGGTGTTAATGCATTACGGCCCAAAAAATTAGGTCCAGAGAAATTGGCAGAGCTGAAAACTATGTATTAGTGAGGGAAAAATATTACGTAAAAGAAATTAAACCAGTCAGGGAAAGTAATTTGCATATGTAATGCGTATAATATGCACAACGGCGAAGTAACCCAGATTGATAACTATCTGCCTCTTTCTTATCATCCGCTCCCTTTGGCGTTGTCTATCTTTGTTGTTCAACTTCCTTATCTTTAGCTTGTTCCACTTTGTCCTAATTTAAGCACTACTCTTCGAACGGGATCTGTGTGAGTTTAGAGCAATGAGACACGGCGTCTTATTGAATAATAATAATAATAAAAGCAATGATGATACTATAACAATAATAATTTTCTTCCTTCTTTCAGGGGAGGAATCTGCCGCCGTGTATAAAGCCAGCTCGTCTTGCGTCACTTGTAACCCCGAGTCATATTAGGGTTCATTCTGCTAATGACCATGATGTCATTTCTATGGTGCCCATGAGACATCGGGTAGGTTTTATTTTTGTTATGCATGAAACTGTACACACGTCCCGGCACGTACGTATGCACATATATCTACTGAGAGAAATGGGGAGGCCGTTAAATGAATAATTATTGTAGACAAGTTTACGTACCCAATTCATTTTTAACGATTAGAATTTGGGTCACCGTTAATTTATTTGAGGTGGAATTTGGTTAGCTTTCTGCAAAAATTCCTTCCTTCGTGTATTAAAATCTGCTAGGAAATATTCAGCTTTAGCAATTATGACATATTCATTTAATAATTCAAGGCTGAGAGGAGTGTATTGCTTCGCAAAATCCTCTACAAATGGAGCTAAAGTGTTCTTGTTCAAGATCAATCTGGCCTTATGCCAGCACGGGCTCTTGTTCATAGAGCAGCCCGTAAATTTTTATGTTTCCGATAGGTTACTTTATATCACGATTTGAGAATAGCAAAGTAACTAGTCTGAAACCTGGTCACTGATTGGTGGACATACCGGGTCGATAATCCGTGCCTTTCGAAGCTCTCTATCTTTCTCTCTCGTCCGTCTGAGTGATTAAGAAGAATGACAGAGATTGAAGAGTGAGCCTTGACGAGCATGGATTATCAACCAGGACTACGATATTAATCAGATACAAAGTTGAAGATTAAATGCTTGTTTGTTCGCATATTGTAAGAAAATTAACTTGACTAAAATTTTGTCACATTATTCAATGACTGAGTCTACTGAATAACTCATTAATCAATTCTAAAACAAATCAACATTCATATTATATATATATATATATATATATATATATATATATATATATATATATATATATATATATATATATATATATATATATATATATATATATATATTATATATATATATATATATATATATATATATATATATAATATATATATTTATATATATAAATTATATATATATATATCCACAACTATAACTCGTTCATTACTTTGTTCGCTGTTAGTCTATCCAATATACTCAAAACCCTTTTACTGATCACCGACCCCAATGGTTCAATACTACATATAGGAAAATATAATTGCTATAAAACTTTATGACATCCGGACCCAAAGTGATTAATTAACTGTCATTCAGCAGACCATGACTCTTTAAAAAAGCTTGTTCTTTAAATATTCAGAACAGTAATAATAATTTGCAGGTAAAAGATGAGAAAATGTTCAGGGGAATAATGGTATTAGATCTCAGCACTGTGTTGTATGCGTTTCAACCAGAATCAAAAACAGTTAACTAACTACATGTTCATATTTCTTTAATATTTACAGGACTCAAAACAAAGGATGATAGAAGTTCGTTGGCCTGCATTTTTGTCAACTCTACACGAAAACTACCCTTTTAAATGTGACTAAATCTCCAGTGGGAAGAGGCTATGCTGTTTAGCTACCGCCTACAGTGTGCCTGACGAGGCGCACTGCAGATGTTACCGACAGATGTGTTCAACGCCCTTCCGCCTCCAGCTGCAGTACTTTCTGTCTTTTACTTCTCCTTCGTTCCCTTTGGTCTCTTCCCTCTTAGCTGTCCGACTTCTTTAACTTCACCTCATTCAAGAACTAATCCATCAAGTCTAGAAATGTGACTTTTAAGTGTTGGTTGGCTGATGGTTGGTTTAATTGAAGCCAGCCTTGCGCCAACATGGGCCTTTAACCAAAGGCGGTTTTTATATGTAGTAAGGTGTTAAAGTGTTAAAGGATGTAAGAGGCCTGGTGTGGAGCTCTGGACTCGGCACTGTCAACCGGGACGAAAACATTTGGGTATCGTTACACTACTTTACAATAATGACAACAATAATAATAACCTACACTGTAAGAGGGGGCACAATACCTGCAGCATCATTCCATTCACTCTGCTAACAATCTCTCAATAGCCTTTTGCAGGAGAGCAACCTTTCCGTTTCTGGTTCCTGATACTCACGTCAAGAAACAAGAAACTCTTGCGATTGCAAGGTTTTATGTTCACAATGTATTGCATCTTGTGAAATGCCTGTCATTCCATTGTTCCCTTTAGAAAATGATACACTGACTTGTAATCATAACAACATCGGAAACAGGTGCCCTGAGGGATCATTGGAAGCTCTTTTCATATTAATGGTTATTCTGGCTGGTAGAAAGGTCACAACCCAAGTAAGAAAAATGAAGAGAGATGCGGCATTCAGTGGTTTACAAATACACCGAGATCTCAAAAAAATGAGAAGGTTTGGACATGTAATGAGAAAGTATGAGGATCAATTAGCCAAAAATATAGTAGATATTATGTAAGATAAGAACGAAGACCAGTAGGAAACATCAAATAATCATGGAAAAAAGGAGGTTGATGACGACCTGGAGGAAATTGGGATTCATGCAGAAAGACCTCAATTTGTGTCTAACCCCAAAGAAAGAAAATATGACAAAAATAGTTAGTGATAATGACAAAGCAACAAATGAACGTTAACAGGTTTTGTTTGGGATTCATAAAAATTTCATTTGCTTGCGTCCCAATAAATGTTTGCCTGAATAAAATTAAATTTCTAGGTAATGTCTGTAACCAGAAGAGGATAAATTCAGCCATAACATATCAGGAAATAAGAAAAATTCTTAATATATAGATGGAAAGGCACACGAACAATCAACAGCTTATATTGTGGCCGACGGCGTTTCCACACCTTTGTTTATTTTGTAATTTCTCTGCTGTTCTGTTTACTTCCTCCCTGTTTTACCTTTTTATGTTTAGTCACTTTTTTAGCCATGTACTGGGCGGGTTAGTTTTAAAATATTTTAAGAAAAAAATGTATTTTTATCTTTATAATTTGATGTAGTGACGTTCCTTTTCTTATTAAACAAAATTATATGTGTCATTACAGCCTTGAAAATGCAATGGATTATTGCGAAACGCCGTCGGCCACAATAAAAGCTGTTGATTGTTTGTGTGCCTCTCCATCTCTCCTTGGTCTCAGTGTATTAGGCTTCTGCCTTCATCATCGTCATATATATATATATATATATATATATATATATATATATATATATATACATATACATATATACATATATATATATATTATATATATATATATATATATATATATATATATATATATATATATATATATATATATATATATATATATATATATATATATATGGTGGACTTAACACTGATACCTCTAAAATTTCTGATTAGGCTAAAAATTCTATAAAACAATTTTTTTTCTGCTCTGTACCAACCTTTAGTAAGTCTGTTATCTCCCCTTTTCCTTTTCTCTCCCTTCCCTGATTTCCCTTTATTGCTCTTTACGTCTCTCTCCCCTTCCTTCTGCAAACGGCAGCAAGGTCGACTAAGAATACAACTTTTATTCTTTTCCTATTTTCCCGTCTTTTCTGTTGGCCGTGTATTCTCGACTCACCGGAGCTTCCTTACAGCAACATTCAGTACAGAAAAAAGTAGACAATTGCATAAGTTTTACAAAAACCTTCAACAGCGGATTACTTGGACGCAACAGTTTTCCGTTTTCTCGAGAAAATGAACAGAATAATCTCCTTCCACTGAAGAAAACAGCCACTGCCATTTTCCCAAGGAATAAGCAGAGTCGGATATCTTGGAATTTGCAACACAAGAAGTTGAGGGAAAATTGCAAGCGGTGGACGGCTCCAGTGAAGCAAAAAGAAGTTTGTTATCATCCGGACTTTAAGTGGCGCTGTTCCAATACAAAGAAAATATACTGACCGTGACTTTAGAGGAGGAAGTGTGAGCTGGAGTGGGTCATGTGGCGAACTTGACTTCAATTGGGTCATGTGGAGGAGGAGAAGAGGACCGACAGAAAATAACGGAGATTTTGAAGAGGTGTGACTTTACAACGCTATGTTCGTGGCTGGAAATTGTTAGGATGATTGTATTACAAATGAAGAGGTGGTGGGGAGATGGTTTGTACATGTGGTGAGAAGGGGAGGGGAGCAGCCAACCATAAAAGTATTAGTTATGAATGCAGCAGGACGGAGACCTGTACAAAGGGTTTCAACGAAAACCCAGACCAGACCGGAATTCAAGACAGACAAAAGAGAGAGGTCTTTTTCCGTGTAACCTTGTAAAGGGAAATTCTCGTGTTAAATTGTTAATTAAGATAATGATGATGATGTAAATGAAGGTATTCTCATGTCAAGAGCCAAGTGCGTGAGGGCTGAATTACTCTTGAGAAGATCAATATGTTTGTAGCAAAATCTTTACAGTTCCAATTCCTCCACGTTTGAGAGGCGTGTGTAACTAAGACATTTTCTTTGCACTCCGTTAAAAATATGAACTTTACTGAATTATTATAAAATATTGAGTAATAAGAACTTGACATGTATAAATAAAAATAGGTGTAGTAGACCTCTATTTTTGTAAATGTCGGGAGTATGTATAGATGTTTTTTACAATATATCTGTAAAAAGGGGAACATAAAACGTATATACCTTATTATACGTGGTAAATTTTCTCAGTAAACAATCAAATATCACATGACAGACGTTTTATTACCCTGATATCATATTTTATATAATTAAATTAGTTTGTGGAGATATAAACAAAGGTTTCCCGTGTTCGGTAGTGTGATTATGAGGAGGCTGAAATTCTGTAAACAGAATAGCAGGTCTTTGAATGCAGGCGATAAGAGAGTTCGTGGAAATTCCCTATTGAAAATGAAATCATGGAATATTATTACACCGGGTATCTTTCGGCGATGGTGGAATCGTAATTAATATTGCCGTGAAACAGGAAACAGCCATTTCAAGCTAAATGATCTAAAGACAGGAATTCCTGAGATTGTGGACATCCAGGAAGGGGAAACAGTACTTCGGCTGATGCAGAACAAAATATATCTACAGTAAGCCGCAATAAACACCTTTATTTCTGTAAATAAAAGAAGCCTTATAAACTTAAATCTACCCGATGCACTGAAACATGGGTATTTTTAAGTGCAGTGAAAAGAGAAACTTTGAGTAAAGAATAATGTCAGTGATGTTCGACATTCATTTGACTAAAAGACGTGCCAATTTCATGTGCATTGACAGACAGCCGCATTGTGGGAGAAAGAATGAACTGGCAATTGTTGTATCCCAATAAAAAGTAACTTTCCACTCAAAAGATATAACCACTTTCATCAGTGACATGTCATCTGAATTCTTTTTCGAATTACTGTAGTAGTATTTCTGTTCTAAAAATTTCCCTTTAAAGCCAACAAAGTCATTCGATTGGATCACGTCTCTATACTTGTCTAGATCAAAACTTATTCTCCTGTCAGTCCTTCGATTATCTCTTGCTTTCTCAATCAAAATCCTACAATACAACTTCCCTGGAGTAAAAAAAAACACCGCTTTGTACCCATGATTTCGACCGTCTCCTCGATCCCTTCTGCTGTCTTATGTAAAAAGGATTATTCTTCACCCTTGGGACTTTTGTCTTATTTAAACATGGTATGTACCATGGTCAACCCGGCAGTCACAATTTCACTACCGCAAAGAAGCATCTTGCTTGTAATCTCATTAATTATGGTCGATCTCTATTCTTAAACCTTTTAAGTGCCCTCATATGCTGACGTGTTTATATCAGACGACTGAGCCTCTCCAGATTTTCATATACTCTAAGTTGAATGATTTTGTTAGTTTTGCAAGAGACCAATAATTAACGCTACTTTGAATCAAACAGTAGCACAAAGATCGTGGTTTGATAATCCATGACAAATTTAGTTATCGAATTTTCGCCCCAACGTCACCCTCCACCCTCCACCCCCTTAACAAACTTTTCCTAATCACTTTCACTACTTTATTTTTTTTTTAACGCTGTAACTGCAATCCAAAATCCAGTACATTTCAACATTTTCTATTTTGTATCTGTACTTGTGTTACTAAGTTTATTATTTTGTTTTCGGAATTTTGCACTTCCATTATTATTTCACATTTGAGCTTTATTTAATCATATATACTTTATGCTAGAAACTGATTCATTACTAAGAAAATTACTTAAATAAAACTAGACAGATCCTTTTGCCACACAAAAGACTCCTTTTGCCTGACAAGAGACAGATCTTGTTTCACAAAAGATTACTTTTGCCTAACGAGAGGCAGATTTTGCTTAACGACAGACAAATTTGAACATTCGAAAGACCCTTTTGCCTAACGAGAGGTACATATTGCCTCCCGTAATACTCTTTTGCCTAACAGGAGACAAATCTTGCCTCAAGAAAGACTTCTTTCGCATAACGAACGACACATTCTGCCTAACGACTGACATCCTTTGTATCACGAAAGACTCCTTTTGCCCACATCTTGCCCCAAGAAATTCCTTTTGCCTAACGAGAAACACCTTTTGCTTAATGGCAGACACCTTTACCATTTGAGACTCCTTTTGCCTAACGAGAGATACATCTTGCGTCCTGTAATAATCTTCTTGCCTATCAAGAAACAAATCTTGCCTCGCGAAAGACTCCTTTTGCCCAACGAGAGATATGCCTTGCCTCATGTAATATTCCTCTTGCCTATCAAGAAACAAATCTTGCCTCGCGAAAGACTCCTTTTGCCTAACGAGAGATATGCCTTGCCTCATGTAATATTCCTCTTGCCTATCAAGAAACAAACCCTGCTTTGCGAAAGACTCCTTTTGCCTAACGAGAGATATATCTCTCGTCCTGTAATAATTCTCTTGCCTATCAAGAACCAAATCTTGCCTCGTGAAAGACTCCTTTTGCCTAACGAGAGATACATCTTGCGTCCTGTAATAAGCTTCTTGCCTATCAATAAACAAATTTTGCCCCGTGAAAGACTCCTTTTGCCTAACGAGAGATACATCTTGCGTCCTGCAATAATCGTCTTGCCTATCAAGAACCAATTCTTGCCTCGCGAAAGACTCCTTTTGCCTAACGAGAGATACATCTTCCCTCATGTAATATTCCTTTTGCCTATCAAGAAACAAATCTTGCCTTGCGAAAGACTCCTTTTGCCTAACGAGAGATACATCTTGCGTCCTGTAATAATCCTCTTGACTATCAACAAACAAATCTTGCCTCGCGAAAGACTCCTTTTGCCTAACGAGAGATACATTTTACGTCCTGTAATAATCCTCTTGCCTATCAAGAAACAAATCTTTTGCCTAACGAGAGATGCACCTTACCTCATGTAATATTCCTCTTGCCTTTCAAGAAACAAATCTTGCCTCGCGAAAGATTCCTTTTGCCTAATGAGAGATACATCTTGCGTCCTGTAATAATCCTCTTGCCTATCAAGAAACAAATCTTACCTTGCAAAAGACTCCTTTTGCCTAACGAGAGATACATCTTCCCTCATGTAATAATTCCTCTTGTCTATCAAGAAACAAATCTTGCCTCGCGAAAGATTCCTTTTGCCTAATGAGAGATACATCTTGCGTCCTGTAATAATCCTCTTGCCTATCAAGAAACAAATCTTACCTTGCAAAGACTCCTTTTGCCTACCAAGAGATACATCTTGCCTCATGTAATATTCCTCTTGTCTATCAAGAAACAAATCTTGCCTAACAAGGGACACATTTTGCCTGACAAGGCAAACCGAGATAAAAGGAACCTAACGAGAGGCTCCTGCTGTCACAGTCATGTATTATGTTACCAATATACACTCGCGCTGTTTCACTGGCCGAATCAATAGCTGCCAAATACGGACACTATCTATCTACGAGAGGCAGTCTTACCTGTCTTCACCCAAGCAATGCCTCACCACCATTAATCTTGGAAATACATTCAACAAGCTCAACATTACACCTAAAAGCTGATAGCCAATTTCCCGTATTCATTTTTAGGAAAACTTAGTACGTGAAACAGGCGCAGACTACCACGTAAGTTATAAATCATTGTTTTCCAGCAAAGATTATACATCAATTTCGAACTTAGAGTATCAAACTCATTATAGCTTTGATAATACATGCTGATTATTTTTAATTAGAAAGATATAATTTCAATAGCTGTCAGTGGACGTTCCGCGTTCCCCTTACCCTCCTCATATATACTTGATGGCACTCGTCATAATGGCAAAGTGAGGGGAACACGTGACTTCGGATTTGTTAACAGTAATGAGCGTTTTGTGCAAGGTCTGGTGTCTCCGGAGAACGAATGCAAGTGAATGTGCTCGCATGCTACCACCCTTCCTAAAATAAACGCTGTGGTTCGAGCATGCTATCTTTTTTTTTCTTATTTTTAGACGCCTGTCATGATCAAATTACGAGTAATCTCAAGATTGCCAGTCGTCAGTATCCTGTTTCACAGACTCGTTTTCCAAACTTCATTTGGTTCATGAATTCTTTGAAGTTTAGTATTTTTCACCAATATAAATGTATCCTTATGTATTATATGATCATTTAACAGAAAGAACTAACATGCAGAGTAACTTTTACCGCTGTACATAAATGTCTCGTAGATAGATCAAAAGCAAATGAAGCGTTGCATTACTGAAGAATCTACATAAGACTGGAAGAATCTCCATCGCTGAAGGCGATGGGGATTCTGATCAAAGAGCCTGGCATGGCAATGAGACACTTGAATCTCAAAGGGAGAGACTCTCAGGAGAGACAGATAACGAGAACTATAAATACGCCGTAAGAGGGTTGATTAGAGCAGGGATATACAACACCAAAATTAAAGTACAACCTTCTACGTGTGTGTGTGTGACGTTATGCTTTTCGGAAACACTCGTCAATTTTTCGGCAGTTCCCCTTCTCTCAACAGAGTCTGGCCCAGATTTTGGAGTGCCACTCAGAAGGACTGAGCGCCTTGGACTACTAAGTAGTGCCTAAGGATCAGTTGACAGTGAAACGCCACGGGAACCGAAAGGCCATTTCGGAATATAAAAAAAAAAAAAGTTGATTTTCCCAAGACTTCTTTGACAAATATGTATGGTTAGAGAGAATTTGTCAAATATAAAAAAAAATTATAAAACCTTTATTCTTCGTGAGTTGGGCGTGTATATTTCTGGTCTTTTTCACTCTACAAAAAGTTTTGAATCAAAGATATTTCTGTCTTTTCATTATTTTTTTTAACCAGCTAAGATGTAATACACTCACACACATGCATATATATATATGTGTAAGTATATATATACATATATAGATATAATATATAATTATACATATAGATATGTATATATAGATGTGTATATATATATATATATATATATTATATATATATCATACGCACAAATACACACACAAAGACACGCACACACACACACACACACACACACATATATATATATATATATATATATATATATCATAAGCACAAATACACACACAAAGACACGCACACGCATATATATACAGAGTATATATATGTATATATATAATGTATGTATGTGTATATATACATATACACATATACACACAAATACACAAAGACACGCACACACATATATATTATATATATAATGTATGTATGTATGTAGTAGTATATGTATGTATGAATGTATATATATATATATATATATATATATATATATATATATATATATATATATATACGTAATGTGCGTGTACTTGTGTAAAACAACTATCTTACCAAGGTAATTGGCAAGAAAGGTTCTTTTGGTTTTATCTTTTTATTTAATTCTTTTCTCACTGCCATTTGGAATGATGGAAGAATTCTCACACAGAATTTCATTACACTCGCTTGAAACATATTCAATAACACAACGTTTTGAAATAATCTGCAGTTCATAATTCCTCACTGAACCGGTTCGCTGCTGATATTTCAGAGTATTTAGCAATACATGAACTGTTCTTTCCATTACGCTACATATAGAAACATACAGAATAGTGTTTTTATTTTATAAATTTTTTCCTAAACTAATGTACAACTTGAAAACAACAGGGATTTTATGCAACTATTTTTAGTGTGTCCTTCATCCTTTATGTACGACTGAAAACTGCACACTAACAATACCTACTCGATGAAAATATCAGCCATTATTTTTATCATTTGTTCATCTTTACACAAACGATATGAAGACGGAGTTCTTTCAAGGTTATAGTGAATACTTTATATTGATAAAACGATATATTCCAAACTCTCTCTCCACACAGAAACATTTGATATTGTTCAATGAATTCACGGTAGATGGAATTTATGAATGCTGCTTTGATATAACACGGTCACTGAGTGTAATATTATTCTGGGAAACGGAACATATTTCAACGTAAATGGTAAATGATATTTACATATACAATACACATATGTACATGCATACATACACACACACATATATATATGTGTGTGTGGGGGGAGTCTGTATGGGTGTTTTTCTGTGTTAATTTTTTCTCCATAGAGTTGTGGCTTTTTAAAGTATTACACCTTTTAGTACTTTATGATGCTACAACTGTATGAAGTATAACGTAATACACAAAAACATCCACACATACACCAACATATATATATATATATATATATATATATATATATATATATATATATATATATATATGTATATATATATATATATATATATATATATATATAAATATATATATATATATATATATATATATATATATATATATATATATATATATATATATACAAATATATATCCCTATGCTTTCTCCACCCTTGATGCAGCCCACAACAGTCAGCTAAATATCGGATACATAATTTGGTCAACACCACAGACTTGCATGAATTGTATCTTTGACAGGCAAAAGTTCAAAGTTTAGGTAAATAATTATTCTAATTCAAGCAATAAAAAAGGAACACTGTTGAACTCCTCAAATGATTAAAAGCTGAATAGCCTATAAAAGGAGTTCCTTTAAAGTTGGACTAAACGTATAAGCAAAAACTACCAATGGATAACAGTTATCGTTTTTAGTTTTCTGTAAAAGAAAACTACTGAGATGGCTATTTGTCTGTCCGTCCGCACTTTCTGTCCGCCCTCAGATCTTAAAAACATCTGAGGCTAGAGGGCTGCAAATTGGTATGTTGATCATCCACCCTCCAATCATCAAACATACCAAATTCCAGCCCTCTAGCCTCAGTAGTTTTTGTTTTCATTTAAGGTTAAAGTTAGCCATGATCGTGCGTCTGGCAACGCTATAGGACAGTCCATCACCGGGTCGTGGCTGAAAGCTTCATGGGCGGCGGCTCATACAGAAAACTCTATTTCGCCGAAGAAACTTCGGCGCATTTTGTATGTGTTTTCTTTGGAATGAAAGCAATAAATCTTGACGGCTCTGAATGTAATCCTAAAAATATCTCATCATATTTAAATTTCGGAGAGCTTCGCATTTGTTTTCTTTGTCTCCGTTGCCATGAATGAATTACTTTAAGAACCTTTCATTCGTACACATAAATTCATGGCCTTTTTATACGTAGTTGTTAATATCTACGTCAAATGCATCCGTATTATGTATTTTTATTTCTGGACTCTGCGTGGCTTTTAATGAAGCCACCTCTGCTTGAAACATATTTCCTTTGGTTCGGAATGCCTTTCCTTTGTAACTGCATCAGGCAGAAACAGTTTCCGTGAAACAAGGAAACCAATTTCTCTTGAGACTGCCTCCAAATAAAAAGATAAACATTTCAAAATGAGATGCTATTTTTTGCCTGACTTTATTGTGAAATATTTATGAATTTTGAATTTAAGAACCTGAAATTTCTTTTGGATTATAACGATAAGTATAATAGCAGACAATCATTATTATCACCGTGTCATTAATAACAACACATACTGGGCAGAGTAACAGACAAAACTACATAAATAACGAGAAAACTGTGATGTGTAAAAGGGGAAAAATAAGTTGTTTGAAATCTCTGCAGTTTCCTGAACTTTCCTTATTAATTTCCTGGGCACGTGACTACGGCCGGAAAGACTTTTGGGTAATGAGAGGGAAACAACTTCTGTCCAGACCGGTCAAATTACTCGAAAAGAGCTGGACGTCATTCTCGGTCCTCTTCAGAGCTCTTGAGTTATTTGGGTTCGTGGTAAGACTATTTCAGGTGGTGCTGATTCCTCTTGGGACTTCGATTGCCTTGGAGTCTTTTTTTTTTTTTTGAAGTGTTTTGTTTCGGTTTCTTTTGCACAAATGTCTTAGTTTTTTTAAGTTGAAAGTTGAAGATAAATGTTTAAAGTTACTGACATTTCTCGGGTCTTCGAATATCCTGAAATACCTGTCTTGCTTCCTGGTCTGTGCTGAGAACGTTTCACTGGTCTTATCATAGCCCCCATGTCTGCCAATGTCTCACAGTCTCTAACTTTTCCTGTGCTAACTTTTTTTTTTTTTTTTTTATTAAATACCACTTATTTAAACTCTGGAACTACCACTTATTTACCTTTGCACTTGATTTTTCATTTCGTTTTCCTGTAAGATTCCAATGTACATTTTTAATCGCACTATTACTTTCCAGATATCTCTGTTGTGCGCATAAGTAAATCCATACAGGGATTAATCGTTCAGATCATTTAATGAGCAGCTCTTTGGCTATTGTCGCTAGGCTTAAGATGACCGTTACTTCATGTCTTCGTACATGCGCAATAAAAGGCGTCTAGTATGTAATGGATGTTGAAACCGTTGGGAACTGGAATGTATAGTTCAGTAATACGCCGACGAATTTTGGAGATGTCCCCATCCACTGACAAGTAGTGAAATAATTTAACTGAAATTTTCATATCCGGATTTTGTCATTTTTGTGACCTTGTGACCATCAAAATAGGTCAAAATCAATAACTACTTTGTAAACAGAGGACCATGGGGGACGTTCTATGAAACCTTGTTTTAACTTCACCCTTCAGTGGCTATCAGATTTCATCATCTTATAAAAAACTCTTTTCGTAAATATAAAGCATCTTAGAACTAATAACATCTAGAGGACGTCAAAAAAAAAAAAAAAAGTTATTAACAATTGCCTTTTTAATACAAGAAATTGTATTGATCGGGAAGTCACATTAGCCAATACTTAGTAATTTATCAACGAATAAGTACTTTACCTGATTATTATACGTTCTCCTACGAATTCCACCGATTTAAACAGAAAGTATTTTTCCTTTAAACTCCTTTCCTAACGCAATATATAAACTTATTCATTGTCAGTGATCAAAACAATAAACATAATTTTCTCTTTCAAACCTGGCAGCACTGAGTCAGTAACCAACGGAAGAAACAAATATAGCTGGCAATGTGAGGAATAAATAGAGGGATTATAGAGGACTATACTTATACTGAAAACTAATAACCCTATCAAAATGTGGGTGTGGTTATAAAACTAACACTTGAGCAATGCAGTAATACATCTCTACATAATAAACAATGTAAATATTCGTTTGCACTAGAGTTAAATAAATTGTCGTATTACAACGCAAGCATCATACGAAGAAACTAAAGCCATTTTCATTCCGAACCCTTAAAGTACAAAGAGAATTAGTCCGATGTAAGTTAATTTCCGTTGTCATGAGCTCCCTGTTGGAATACGCAAACCTTTGATGTCTTTTATAGAACACTGATAATTCCACAGTCAAGCAAACTCCACTGTTTAGTGAAATTCTATATATATATATATATATATATATATATATATATATATATATATATATATATATATATATTTTCCAAAATAATTTATGCTGTTGCCGTGGTGGCGCAGTAGTATGATTCTCGGCTACCAGTCGAGAGGGCCAGGCTTCAAATCCCGCCACTCACTGATGGCTCGGATTGCGCCACTGCATAAATCTGGCAGCCCGTCAACCTAACGGTCCGAAAAAACCCGAGAGGCTCAGTAGGAAAATAGGTACCAGCCCTCGAGCTGGGGAGTTAAACAGTGGGCTTAGCGACACATTGGGCACGTGTCATAGGCATCGGGACCTGTCCGCCACTGGCTGTTGTCCTAAGAAACAGATCAGTGCCTGCCCTATGAGCCTATGGAGGATTTTAACTTTTATTTATGCTGCACTAACGTTTCGGCGAGTTCATATAATTGCGGAATTTAAATCCTCTCTCATGAAAACGAAAATTTTATAGACTTTTAGAAACACTGAATAATACAGGATACAGTGATGGCTTTAAACTTTATATACAAAAAATATTTGTGTAAAAAAAATCACACGCAAAGAACCACGAAAGAGATTAGAAAGCAACAGAAGGTAGGGAAAAAGATCAGTACCATAGAAAGCACGAAATTCAAATAAAAAACAAAATAACAGAACTTAAAGCATTCGAAGGCGCAAGAAAAATTCACATAATTGAAATTATACTCAATAATGAACGGACCTAATTAAAGACCTCTCGAAGAGGACGGGAATGACGAAATCGAACCTGTTTTCGTCTCATTACCCGAAAGTCTCTCAAAAAGTCGAGGTCGCGTCCACCGGAAGTTGGAGAGGAAAGGGAAGGAGAAAGGAAGAATGTCAAAAATCTGATTTTCTTTTTTTTTTTTCTTGATGTAAAATCTTGAAATATTGGTCTCCGTGCGTTCAGAGTGCAGTTGTCTGCATTTTGTTTCAACTCTTTGTGCTGTTCTTCTTCTTCTTCTTCTTCTTCTTCTTATTATTATTATTATTATTATTATTATTATTATTATTATTATTATTATTATTCAACTCTTTGCTGATGAATTTTGACTGTTTATTTTCATATGATTTTGGTTAAGTATACTGAATTGTATGACAACCTTAAGGTTCTATCTGTATATAAGTGACTTTGTCTTTGAACAGTTCGAGAGTACCTCGAGAGTGAGAGCAGATATTAAACAAATAAAAGCATTTGCAGTCTTTTACGCATTAAACTCATCACATTATTATTATTATTATTATTAATATTTCCAATTCTAACATTATGAAGCTCTAGATACTCGTCTTTTTTACTGGAGATCAAAGACTTCCTTTTGCTTTTTAGAGAAATACGTTTTGGTTAAAGACTTCAGTGAAAGAATGGCAGCACGAACACTTTCTCTGATATTTTTTTTTAGAATATTCCAGCCAAAATTTCGACCATGAAGCCAATGAGTAATTAGTTCATTTCTGGGGACTAGATTCACAAATTACCCAAACCTGCGCTGACACGATAACGAATATAGATAGTTTTGATACTAAATAAATTATAAAAATAGAAAATTGACCGTGTGATACCACCCCTAAAGCATTAAATCTTCTCTTCCCCTTACTTACAGAAAATTCCACAAAATTTATTTCCACAACAACGTGGAAATCATTTCACTGATTGCTACAGTTGTAAAGGAAGAGGAATCAGAACCTACAAAAATGGTTTCTCGCCGAAAGAACTCAATTATATATATATATATATATATATATATATATATATATATATATATATATATATATATATATATATATATATATATATATATATAGATAGAGAGAGAGAGAGAGAGAGAGAGAGAGAGAGAGAGAGAGAGAGAGAGAGAGAGAGTGGTGAAGGATTTCGTCCTGGTGGGGTCAGGAATACCTCGTCGAGGCCAACCTCCTCCCCACCCTTTTTAAATTTGATTCGATAGTATACTTTTTGACGAAATTATTATTCTCTCTCTCTCTCTCTCTCTCTCTCTCTCTCTCTCTCCTTACACCATGACGGAAACTACCATTTTTTTTCCTTTTCTTCCTCTTTATCTTTACTCAAAACTGCGACCCACAACGATGAATAAAACCAAGCACCTAAATCTCTTTTCCGGGTCACCAAAGACGTATCACATTTTCAAGGTCAAGAGCTCATAACGCCGCTTTCCTCAAACGCTCTCAGGCCATTTTTCCTCACCTACGCCGATGATGGAATGAGGAAACCACGGTTGTAATCCAAGAGCGCCAACATTCGTCAGTGAGAGAGAGAGAGAGAGAGAGAGAGAGAGAGAGAGAGAGAGAGAGAGAGAGAGAGAGAGAGAGAGAGAGCATTTTGCTCGACGTGATGATAATCCAAAACTACACGTCTGGGTAGAGATTTATTTAGGCATGAATTCAACGACATTAGAATTTATTGCATTCATTCCACCGGGGGAAAAAGAGAGGAAATTTATGCGACACTAACTTTGGTTTAAATATTTTATCTGACATTAACACTTTATTTTACTACATTAAGAGAAAAATAATTTTCCACAATGGCCCTTTTGGACAATGGCGAATAACATTTTAAGTCCAACGAAAGAAAACTTTTATCCACGGGAAATGTCTTTTATTTTTAAGATTTATTTCCCATTCGTATTGGTTTTTAAAATTCATAAAAGGCTGTAAGCCTCGCCTTAAAAAATATGCAGGAAGTCACCATCGATGAGTTTAAGAAAAGACTGAAAAATAAAAATGGAGCAAACCGGAAATTTATCACAAATATTTTCCTCTTTTACCAGACGATTGTTCCCATGAAAGCTGGGGGCCCTTGAACGTGTTAGCCCTCTGGTTTTCGGCGAGTCTTTGGGGTTAGGGCTGCAAGAACCTTGCTCCTCTTCACTCTGGCTGCAGTAAACTATATCGACTAATTGCCATGACTAATTATTATTCAGCAAATACAAAACGTAAATCAGGAATCGATCCCGTGCCCTTTCGCTCGAGAGCTGAACGACCTACCCAGTGGACCACGTTACCCATACATACATACATACGAGCATATGAATACACACGCACACACATACAGTATATATATATATATATATATATATATATATATATATATATATATATATATATATGTACAAGTATATGAATTTTTGTCATTTATACACACGTGACTTCTTTTATATTCACAAATTACATCACAAATATAATTTAACATCCTGTTCACTCTACCTTGTGAATAACTGAAATCCAAGGGGGAATTATAACTGGCAATTGCTTCGTCACTAGCAACATTCGCAGCTTTGCCTGATTTAAAAACAAAAACAGAGAATCACTTTCATTACTGAGCCAATACGAATATACAGTACATACATACATACACACATATATACTGTAAATAAATATGTATATATAATACATATATATATTTATATATATAAAATGTATATATATATGTGTGTGTGTGCATATATCAGACAGGATAATATAGTTCCTTTAATGAATGTTTAAAACCACTGAAAAATACAAAACAAGATTGAAGACATTATTTGATATGTATATTGACAAGACAAGACTAGACCCAAAAGAAGGAATGATACCATTATCTTCTCGTGTTGCCTAGGTTGCGAAATGTTGTAACTTGGAAACGAATGACGTTACCCATTATAAAAACCAACAAAATCTAATGGAAAAGTGGTGTCTCTCTCTCTCTCTCTCTCTCTCTCTCTCTCTCTCTCTCTCTCTCTCTCTGCAAGCAAGTGACTTCTCTTTCAGATGTTCACTGCATCTCTGTCACTTACAGTTAGATTATTCTTCTTCCTCCTTTTGCAATTTAAATATTTTCGAAAATATTAAAGGTAAATTAGGAGGGAATCTTTCTATCTTCATGCATGCCAATGTAAGATATATAAGATATATATATATATATATATATATATATATATATATATATATATATATATATATATATGGAATGGAATTTAGAATTTTGGCCAAACGCCAAGCACTGGGACCTATGAGGTCATTCAGCGCCTGAAAGGGAAATTGAGAGTAGAAAGGTTTGAAAGGTGTAACAAGAGGAAAATCTCGCAGTCGCACTGTGAAACAATTGCTAGGAGAAGATGGAAAGTAAGCTGGAAGAAAGAATATGAACAGAGGTACAGTAAAAGGAATGAAAGGGGTTGCAGCTAGGGGTCGAAGGGATACAAACAACCTTAAGTAATGCCTACAGTGCACCGCACTACCCCCTACGGGATATATATATATATATATATATATATATATATATATATATATATATATATATATATATATATATATATATATATAAAAATATATAACTGACACATCCAATAACCTCTTAAATTCTCGATTTGCTGACGTTTTCGGATACGTTAATTAAATTCTTTAACCTGGGAAATCCGAAGTACCGACTGGAATTGCAAAATACTTCTTCAATTGAGGAACCGAACGGACATCTTCCTCTTCTAAACTCATTTCGAATGCTGACTTGGAAGGACAGCTGGTTTACTTCATTCCCTATATCGCAACAAGGCACAACGTGTCCAAAAATATTAGAAAATTTTGAAATTTTATATATCTATATATAAATCTCTCTCTCTCTCTCTCTCTCTCTCTCTCTCTCTCTCTCTCTCTCTCTCTCTCTATATATATATATATATATATATATATATATATATATATATATATATATATATATGTGTGAGAGAGAGAGAGAGAAAGAATTTGTCATTGAGGGCAAGAGGAGATATGGATAATTGAAAAAAATGCTGCATTCAATGAAGAGAAAACTTGTGTGCAAACTGTAAACAAACAAACAAACAAACACACACACACACACACACATATATATATATATATATATATATATATATATATATATATACATATGTATATGTATATACAGTATATATATATGTATATATATATATATATATATATATATATATATATATATATAAAATGTTCATACTTGCAAGGTTAACTGGAAAACCATATCCAATTTTGTCAGTCACTAATACAACCCTGAATAGCTGAGAATGTGAAGAGGGGTTATTAAGGTATTAAATTTCTTACGGCTACACAGGCTGAAATAACAATTACAGACGATAATTAGCTTCTTGAATACGTAATGAATGAATTGTTAACCCCGTGTGATTTCACTCATATTACTTGCACCTAGACGGATACGTGAACAACTAATCAAAAGTAAAAGTTTATGAAGCTTGTGATGTATTTAATATTGAGAATGAGTCATATCAGTGAAAATATACATTACGCAGACTCTGAGCCTCAAGAAGTAGCAACAGAAAACCCAGTCATGCGATATTTAATTTCCCATTGGAAAAATATCGCCATAAGAACCTCTCAGAAACACATTCCCCAGATCAAATTCTGGGCGTTCGGCATCGACCGGACAGCCATGCCGTCAGCCTAATGAAGAAATACAATGTCATTGGGTTTGAAGATATCTTTTTCTTCACTGGAAAAACACGAGGAAAAAATTATTCTCATTCTTTTCGTGTTTCTAAACTGCAGAAATGGAAGGCGTCCGAATTGGCGAGGAGTAGGAGGAGGAGGAGGAAGCGAGGAGGGATGAGTAATGTGTAAGAAAAAGAGAAGGGATGAAGAAAATAAGAGGAAAAGTGCAGACGATCACGTCGTGCGATGAGAACGATGAAATAAGGGTGGCGTGCAAGCAATCAATATGTATGTATGTATGTATGTATTATATATATATATATATATATATATATATATATATATATATATATATATATATATAATTTATATATATCGCAGGAGAAGCAGACGCGACAAATATCTCAGGTTGAAGGGGTAAAAGCATGTCTCACAAGTGTTTAGTGTGGGTACAGTACATTAGTTTTTATAAAAGCGACTCCGACACCATCAACTCGCCGTCTTTACCAGCAGACCCAACCATTTTAAAATCATTCACGTCCAAGCGGGTACCACAAATCTGAGAATGGTTCCGAACGTTATAAAAACTAATGTACTTCACACTAAACACCCAATCTTCGTCCACAAAACTGTTTATAGCATAACTGTCTGTTTGTTTACTTTCCACGTTCACTATAGTTATCTTTCATATGTTTATTTTCTCCCTATCTTTTTAGTAACTTTTTTTAGCTCTTAGCTTGGTAGGTGTTCTTTAAGTTCTTTTTTTTTTTTTTTATCTTTTGTATTTGTAAATGTTAAATAATTTTTTAAATGTTTTTTTTTTGATGTGAGAGTGACGTTTATGTATTAACAGTCTGTAATTTTCCAGCCTTGAGGATGCATTATGTGATGTGAAACGTTGGCATAATAAAAACTTAATATTTGTGAGAGACATGCCTTTACCTCAACCTGATATATATATATATATATATATATATATATATATATATATATATATATATATATATATATATATATATATATATATATATATATATATATATATATATACATATACTGTACATAAGAATGGCTTCACAGTGGTGGGGTGAGGTGGCTGCCCTCCCGTTTTCGATTGTGTTCTGATAAGATATATTTTCGTGGAACAGTGATCACTCACGACTCATACTTATTTCTCCTCTTTCTCTCTATCTCTCCACTAAAGCTGAGGTAACAGCAGTCTACTAACAAGCAGTTATCACCCTCACTGCCTGCGTCAACAAAGGAGTCCTGGGTATTTCAAGGAAACGAAACCTTAACGTTTCTTTCCTCGTCCTCAAGTGAATCTAACGTGAGTTTACACGCTTGTGTAGTGCTCCCAAGAGCTTGCGCTTGAGAGAGAGAGAGAGAGAGAGAGAGAGAGAGAGAGAGAGAGAGAGAGAGAGAGAGAGTTTGGAATATCCGAAATAAAGACGTTATGCTGAAAAATACTAATTTATCGGAATGATAACAGCCATTCTCTGAAAAATCATCTGTTGAGGTCCGCCTTATCTGGAGGTCCTTCTAGCCCAGTTCATTCTTTCTTGAATGAACATTAAAAAGCTCCTAAGCAACCTGGGCGGTGGGTGGTGGAGAACCTGTGGGGTTTTCCTAGTAAATTGAGGACATTTATATCTTGGTTTCCGAAAAAAATAATTTTTCTACATGGAATATTAATGTTAGGCCTATTAAAATAGCTTAAATAGATGATAAATGGTAGAGCATTCTCCGTTCTTCCACTGCCCTCGAAGGCTGTTGAAAAGATGGTGTTTGAATCCTGTTATCACCTGGAATCTAGACAGTTTTCTTGACAGCCAGTGTATGTTTACAGGATACTGTTATGTGCTCGTGATATCATGTTTACATCAAAATGTATACAGCCGAGACAACGCTGACTTCAAATGCCAGCCAAGCCTTATTTAAATTGGCTTTGGTTCCTGGAGGCTATGTTCCTGATATGCATCAGAGTTACCTCCGACAAAGAGGTTGTGCTTATGGTGCGGTTATTTGTCTTTCTGTTTACTTGTTTGTTTAACTCTATATCTGACACCAGAAGTATGTATAAAGTTAACTGTGAACTTTGGGGAGAAACGAAGTTCTGGAGGGCGGACTGTTCAGCATTGGCTGTTTAAGGTCTCAAAACATTTATTTTTCTACGTTACCTTCACCGGAGAGTATTTGCAAGTACTTGGGTGATCGAGTTCGTTCTTTTGACCTTTCAGGGTGTTATTGTGTTTAACGTTTACTGATTTCATTCTTTCCTAGTGGCTCTATATTTAGTGGAGAAAAAATAAAATAGCACACAACACAAGGGATACTATGAGTACTGGTGTAAACAGTGATTAGGTGTGTATCAGTGACTGGTGTAATCTATGGGATATGAGAAAAACTAAATCTGTCGATTACCCTTCTTCCCCCCCATAATTAGTTATACACAGGTAACGTAATGCTTAATATCTTCAGCGTTGCTTGTGGCTTTAATTTGCTTTCAACTCTGCTTTATATGACGTAGTGTTGCCAGAAAACCAGATTTTGCTAATATGACCACCTGTGTTTAAAAGATATTGCAATAAACTTCACTTGCTTCGGTTTAATTCTGCGTTACCATTGTACTCCTGTCCGGAAGTGAGCAAAATAACATGATCTTTATCATCCAGACAAAACAGCCCGAAGCAGAGGCTGCTTTTTTTTCTCCAACAATGGTAACTACGACGAAAGTTCCCTGACTATCAAAAGAGGATATTCTGTAGTGAGCGCAGAGTTCCTCAAATAAAAGAGCGATCCTCGTTTCAGTTCTGCAAAAGTGCCACGACGTCATGCTTCCTTTCATTCCCTTCACAGAAAATCTAAGGATCTGTCTTTTGGCTTGTTACAAATGCCAGCGCTCGTCGATTCAAGTTTTGAATGCTTTTGTGTAAAAGAATAAATGAAATGTGGATTTTTTTTCTCTTTTCTATTTGTTTGATGGAACAAGAGTTTAGCCTGAAGCTGTTTTTAAATTAGGTTGGCCCGCACAAGCGAGCTTAATGCGTTAACAATGGATGAAAATTAAGAGGAAGTAACGAGACGAAATGACTCACGAGTTCTTCATTGCCATTTTGATAGTTCATGGATGTCTACGATTTTGAAGAGATTCTTTTTTTAATGATTGGTAAATGCAAATAACTAAATCTTGATAACTGTTACATCTCTTGGATATCTCCAAAATTGCCTGCAAAATTTCCTGATAGTTAATGCGACACAACACAATTTTTTTTCATTAAGCAAAAATATTGGACAAAGTACTGCTCACTGAAATTTAATGAAAATTGCTCAGTGACTTGTGCTACGAATTAAAGAAGTCTGACGTCCCCCCCCCTCCACCCCCACCTCTCTCTCTCTCTCTCAAATGAGAATGAGCTCCCTAATCTCCCACTACTCAAGGTAAAAGAATTATTACTATCATGGGACCCAAATTTCGCTCAGCATTCGAAAAACCAGTTTACCTTTGAAACCTCCACAATGAAAAGCGACTGCTAAAGACCTTTCTGCAAAAATTCAGCTGCAATAATTCTTTAGAGAACAGATTGTCGTAAACAGCTTCATGGCTGGGACAGCAGATATTCAGTCGAAGATTATAGCCATTTAAAAACCTGGTTAAGATTCCAAGACTTGAAATGAACTCCCGATTCGACCTTGATTCAGCCGTCGTTTGCAGAGAACGATCTAAATCTCTCACACGGCTACGCCAAGCATCATTTCGGACTGCGACAGAGGCCGAAGTAATGTCTCTCCTTCACCTGCTTACGAAGGTCTGCTTAGATGCTTCTGGACCACTGGGATGGGACTGAGTTCGTGAATGGGAGGGTGAGAATCGGATGGGAGACGAAGAAACAGAAGGACGCCCAGTAAACAGATGGTAGACAATGGACGTAATGTGCTCGTCTTCCAAACGGTTCAGTCTCTCTCTCTCTCTCTCTCTCTCTCTCTCTCTCTCTCTCTCTCTCTCTCTCTCGTATGGTCTCTGAACAAGTTGTGCGCTTCATCTCCCAAGCTAGTAGAACCGCGTTCCATATCCGAATCGAAAGAGAGAGTGGGTATCCTTGAAAATATAGTAAACCTTTGCTCATGCAGGTAGCGATCTATTTACGTTGTTACTCGCTTACTATGGGAAGCAGCTGGGGCAAAGAAAATTAGATTTTACGTTAAAGAAATAGAGGTAAAACGACAAACGTGAGCGATCAGCGCTCCTCCAAAATACAAAGCTTCATGTAAATAAAAACGGGAGGTTATTGACCACTCAATCCTCACCACACCGGGAATAAAACCATAGACAAAGTGTTTATAATTATGCGCTCTCTCTCTCTCTCTCTCTCTCTCTTAATTTTCAAAACGACGGCGTTTACACGGCACAGCTCCCACGTGAAAGAAACAACGGCCAAAATGATAAAGCAGACGAATTCAAAGCACGTAATTTGTCACTTAAGTGCCTTACTGAAACCATTAGCATCCTTAGGTATATATTAGGGATATAAACATACGCTTTCACACTCTTATTTCCGTAACAGTTAAGTCAGCATTGCACAAATACGGAAATGTCTGCATAACTGGAAACAATTAAGTTACGCTGCATTCTGTCACATTTTACAGTTCTCAAAGATATACACATTTCGTCTATACACACATGTGGAACGATTTTACTTGTTGAAGGGAGGCAGCAATAGAATAAAACATTATACCCCCCCTGGTTTGCCTTTTGTGATTTGCACTCTTTTCCGTATGCAAATATTAATTCGCTTGTTAATTCATTTAGTTATCTTTGATATGTCTGTTTTTTTCAAGTTAATGGCAAGTTAATGGCATTTTAGTAATGTTCCCTGTGAATGTTGAATGATTTCCAGTAATAATAATAATAATAATAATAATAATAATAATAATAATAATAATAATAATAATAAAGCAGTAAAAGACGTTAATACAAATTATTTCCTAAAATCCCAAGCATCAGTTAGTTTATTACATTGAGAGTTCGCCAGTCTAATGGTTAAGGAAATTTGGATAGAAGTGATTTATTATAATTTGTGAATAGACCTGTACTTATTATTGTCGTACTTTTTGTCATCATTATTTGAGGTCGACTGCTAGGTTCTCATAGGGATGATCAGAGGATCTGGCCATATGAATAAAAGGTGAAAACTGGAACAGGGGAAAATTTCAAGAAGTTGGACAGCAAAGTGAAAAGAGAATCCAGAAATCGGATGAAAAGTAAAAGGCAGAAACCCAAACAACTGATGGCCGAAGGGACGCTGCAAAGAGCTTTTATCACTCCCGCAGTTTAGTGCGTATGGCCCACTGTAAGCTGCACCTCCCAGTGTAGATGGTGTGATTTGGAGAAATACCAATTGTTTGAATTTTGAGACAAACATAACAGGAGAGCATGGCGAAGTCCTTGCAATCTGTATCATGTGAACGAATCTTTGGAGTGAGATTGTGGTTCTACCTCACTGATGCTATTATTTTTTTCTTCTTCTTCCTTCTATTGACGGTGGAAAGCAATGAAGGTTCAAAGTTAGTGAGAAGTCCGGGTCAGGCGCAGAAGGTAACATCAGTTATAAAATAGCTGGTTGTTCAGGATGAGCTCTTGAAAAGAAGGAACCGATACAGCCTCAAAGAGTGATTCACTCTGTTAATTTAAGTACATATGCATTGCTACAGGATGGAATGGAATGGAATAAAGAGTTTAGGCCAAAGGCCAAGCACTGGGACCTGTGAGGTCATTCAGCGCTGGAAAGGAAATTGAGAGTGGGTAAGTTTTAAAGGTGTAACAGGAGGAAAACCTCGCAGCTGCACTTTGAAATAATTGTTAGGAGAGGGTAGATAGCAAGATGGAAGAAAGATAATATGAAAAGGAGGTACAGTAAAAGGAATGAAAGGGGCTGCAACTCGGGGCCGAAGGGACGCTGCAAAGAACCTTAAGTAATGCCTACAGTGCACCCCGTGAGGTGCAATGACGGCACCACCCCCTACGGGGCCTGAAGGATGAAAAGCAACGTTCCGTGTTTCCTTTTACAAAAAACTTGGTATGTAACACAGGTCTGCAGTGAAACGGAAGTTTAGTCATTGTTTGGCAACGAAGTTTATGCAGAAATTTCCAAATTTAAAGTATGAAAATTATTATAGGTTTGATAGTACCTCTGATTATTTTCATTTAGACAGATATGATTTCAACAGATGTCAGCGGACGTTCTGCTTTCCCCATTCCCAACTCTTGACGCCCTGGTGATAATGCCATAATGGCACAAAAACGTAATTTCAGTTTTGTTATCCATAATGGGTACTTTGTGCAAAGGTTGGTGTCTACTAAAAACCAATACAAGTAAATGTGCTTGTATACCACTACCCTTCCTAAAATAAACGCTGGCCCTATGTGGTTCGAGCAAGCTATCTTTTTTTTTTTTTTTGATCTTATTTTCAAATGCCTGTCACGGTCAAATTACGCGTTCGAAACTGAGGATTGCTTGTAGCCAGTATCCTATTTCACAGCATTCTTTTCCAAGGTTCCTTTGATCAGGAACTCTTTGAAGTTTGGTATTTTTCACCAATATGAATGATATCCTTATGTATATTATGATAATTCAAAAGAAATAGCTTACATGTTGAGTAATTTTTACTGTTGTAAACAACTTTCGCGTCAATAGACCAAAGGAAAATGAAGCCTTGAAATATTAAAGACTATTTTAGGCAAAAAGAATCTCCATCGCTGGGGTCGATGGGGATTCTGATCAAACACCGTGGCATAATGAGACACTTGAATCTCAAAGGGACAGACTCTCAGAAAAAACAGGTAACGAGAACTATGAATACGCCGCAAGAGAGTGCATTAGGGTAAGGGGTTATACAGTACCAAAACTCAAGTACAACCTTCCACGTGTGTGTGACTTATGCTTTACAGAATCGCTAATGAATTTTTCGACAGTCCTCCTCCTCCTCCTCTCAGCAGAGTCTGGTCCAGATTTCGGCGTGCCACAAAGAGGTTATGAACACCTTGGACTATCAAGTAGTGCCTCAGGATCGGTTATCAGGGTAACACCACAGGAAGCTGTCAAACCCAGATCGAAAGACCATTTCGGAATATATATATAAAAAAAGCTACTTTTCCCAAGAGTTCTTTGACAAATGTGTATGGTTAGAGAGGATTTATCAGATATAAAAAAAACTTATAAAACTTTACCCTACAAAAGAATCCTTCTTGGGTTGGGCGTGTGTATTTTAATCTTTTTTACTTTACAAAAAGTTTTGAATTAAAAATGTTTCTGTCTTTTTTATTACAGTTCTTTATAACCAGCTAAGATGTAATACTCTCACACACATGTATGTATATGTGTGTGTGTATATATATATAGTATATATATACTATATATATAGTATATATTCACATATGTATATATATATATATATATATATATATATATATATATATATATATATATATATATATATATATATATATATATGTATGTATGTATATATATATTATATATTTATATAAATGCGTCTGTGTGCAACAACCAACATGATAATTAGCAGGATAGGTACTTTTGCTTTTGTTTTTTTTTATCTCTTTCCTCACTGTCGTTTTGAGCAATGGAAGTAACAAGTAGCGACAATTTCAGTAACAAAACATTGTGAAATATTCTGCAGTTCATAATTCCCCACTGATAAAACCGGTTCACTTCCGACAGTTCTGAGTACATGACAACACGTGAACTTATTTGAATTAGCTACATAATAGAAACGTAGAGTGCAAAAGAGTGTTTTTATTATAAAAGTGGTTTTTAAAAGTAATGTACAACTTGAAAACAGCAGGAAGTTTCTATAAGTCTTTTTAATGCGTCTTTCACCCTTTATGTGCGACTGATTATTGTAGATTAACAATACCTACGCGATGACAATATCAGACATTCTTTTGTCTTTATTGTTTATTCCTCTTTATGCAAACAATATAAAGACGGAGTTCTTTCAAGGCAACAGTGAACAATTTACATTCATACTGATAAAACGATACTTTGAGCCGGTGGAAGAATGCTTACCATTAATGCACGAATACACAAGTTGCTCTTTATGCAGAAACATTTGAGACTGTTCAGCGGAATTCTTTGTAGATGGATTTTATGAGTGCTGCTTTGATATCGCATAGCGCTGAGAGTAATATTATTATGGAAAACTGAACATATTTCAATGTTAATGGTAAATCATACACACACACACACATACATACATACATACATGAATACATATACACAAACACATACATATACACATATATGTGTATATATACATATATATATAAATATACATATAATATATATATATATATATATATATATATATATATATATACATATACATATACATATACAGTACATATATATAGCCCTATGCTGTCTTCTGCCCAGGATGCAGCACACAACAGTCAGCTAACTACCGGATACATAATTCACTATTTTGGGCAACACCATAGACATACATAAACTGTATCTTTGAGGGGCAAAAGTTTGAAGTTTAGGGTAACAATTGTTCTAATTCATACATTAAATAGTGAATAATGGTGGTGACCTCCTCAAATGATTACAAACTGCATAGAAAAAAGGTTCTTTTAAAGTTTGACAAAACATATAAGTAAAAATTACCAATGAATAACAGTTCTCGTTTTATTCTTTGGAATGAAAGCAATAATCTTGACGTCCTAGAAAGTATTCATAAATATATCTCATCATACTGAAATTTCAAAGAGCCTCGCATTTGGTTTTTTCCTCTCTCTCTCTTATCGTGAACGAATTACTTTAAGAATAATTCATTCGCACACATAAGCTCATGACCTTTTCATACGCATTTCTTAATAACTACGTCAAATGCATCCGTATTATGCCTTTATTTCTAAATTCTGCTTGAAATATATTTCCTTTGATTCGGAATGCCTTTCCTTTGTAACTACATCAGATAGAAGCAGTTTCCGTGCGACAAGGAAACCAATTTCTCTCGGAATTGCTTCCAAGTATAGAGAGAAACATTTAAAAACGAGATTCTAGCTTTTAGAATATTTGTCTGATTTTATGAAGAACTATTTTTGAATTTAAGAAGCTCAGTTTTTTATTACAATCATAAATATAATATCAGCAAATTATTATTACCATAACATCAATAATATTACAACAATAAATTATCATCAGCGTAGCTTTATTTATAACACGTATTTGGTACAGTAACAGGCAAAACTACATAAAGAACATGAAAACTGTGATGTGAAAAAGGGAAAAAATAATTTGTTTGAAATCTCTGCAGTTTCCCTGAACTTTCCTCATTAATTTCCTGCGCACGTGACTACGGCCGGAAAGACTTTTGGGTAATGAGAGGGAAACAACTTCTATCCTGACGGGTCAAATTACTGGAAAAGAGCTGGACCTCATTCTCTGTCCTCTTCAGAGCTCTTGAATTATTTGGGTTCGTTATATGACTATTTCAGATGGTACCGATTCCTCTTGGGACTTTGATTGCCTTAAGTGGTTTGTTTCGGTTTCTGTAATTCAGACTTAAAAATAAATGCTTTAATGTTACTGATTCTTCTCGGGTCTTCGATGCCCTGAAATAACTGTCTTGGGTGTTTGCCTCGTGTCTCCGAATATCTCACAGTCTCATACTTTTTCTGAGCTACAGTTTTTTTATCATATAATTTTTATCTACATTTTGGAACTGTCGCTAATTTATCTTCGCACCTGACGTTTAATTTCTGTTAACTTTTGTCATGTTTTAACGTACATTCTTAATCACTACTCGGGTTTATCATTCGTCTCATTAGATGAGCAGCTCTTTCGATCCTTTCGCTAGGCTTAAGATAAGAGAAGTTCTGAAAATTAACTTATGTCTCCGCGCTTGCGCAGTAAAAGGCGGTAAGTATAAAAAGAATGTTGAAAATGTGGGGAAGTGAAGTATATACGGGTTGCGTAATACGCCGGATTTTGGAGATGTTCCAGTGCATTGAGGTGATATATAACTAAAGAAGTAAAAGATGCGCCGAAGTTTCTTCAACGCAATCGAGTTTCCTGTACAGCGTATAATGCTATTTGAGCCACAGCCCATGAAACTTTCAGCCACGGCCCGGTGGTGGCCTGTCCTATAGCTTTGCCAGACGCACGATCATGGCTAACTTTAACCTTAAATAAGATAAAAACTACTAAGGCTAGAGGGCTGCAATTTGGTGCTTGATGATTGGACGGTGGATGATCAATATACCAATTTCCAGCCCTCTAGTGTAGCCTCAGTAGTTTTTAAGATCTGAGGGCGGACAGAAAAATTGCAGACGGACAGACTAAGCCATCTCAACAGTTTCCTTTTACAGAAAACTAAAACTGAGAAGTAGTGAAATAATACTATAATTTGAAATTGTCATATTCGACAAAAGTGCCTACCGGATTTTTGTTATTTTTGTCACCTTGTAAAAATCAAGTAGGTCAACATCAATAATTATTTCGCTGAAATAATCAGAGGATCATGGGGACTTTCATGTCAGTTTCCTGACCGTTCTATGAAAACTTGTTTGAACTTCACCCTTCACTGCCTGTCACGTTCCATGATCTTAAACTCTTTTCGTAAATATATAGGAACTAATGACATCTAATGAATATTAGTTTCAGTTAAAAAAATGGAAAAAAATATTAATAATAGTCTTTTAATAAAATAAATTGTCTTGATAGGGGAGTCTGTTTTTCTAAGCTCTCTTGCCACAATTTACAATACTAAGTAATTTACCAACGAATAAATACTTTACCTGATTATCATGTTACTGTCTTTTGTTCGTATTTCATCGATTAAAACAGAAAGTATTTTTCTTTTAATTTCCTTTTCTTGACAAAATATATAAACTTATTCCTTGTTTGCAATCAAAAGGATAAACCTTCAGTTTTTGTAAAATCTCAACAGCAGTAAGAAGTCAGTAACCAACAGAAGAAACAAATATTCTTGGCAATGTAAGGAATAAATACCGATATTAAAGAGGACTGTGCTTAGACTTAAAATCAATAATTATACCAAAATGTGTGTGTGAGATTATAACACTAACACTTGAGCAATGCAGTGACATACCTCCACATAATAAATAATGTAAATATTTGTCTGCATTAAAGCTAAACATACCGTCGTATTATAAAGCGAGCATCATACGACAAGACTCATTCCATTTCCATTCGAAATCCTTAATGTACAAAGCGAATTATTCCGAGGTAAGTTAATTTCCGCTGTCATGAGCTGTCTTTCGGAATACGCAAACCCCATAAGAGTGAATCTGCACTTTGATGTCATCATAGACTACCGATAATCAAGTTCACGGCCAAGCGAAATCCTTGTTCAGGGAAACTATATATTTTCCAAAATGATTTATTCTGCACTAATGTTTCGGCGAGTTTATGTAATTGCGAAATTTGAATCCTCTGTCATGTAATTTTATGTTCCATGAAATTTTATGCATTTTATAAAACCGTTAAACGCGCACTGCTATTTCGACAAGTTTATAAAACAATGAATTTGAAATTTACTCTCGGTCCTGTGAAATTTGAAACATTCGTCAATTTATGAAAGACTGTTTTATTGTTGAAGAGAAGCCAAGTAAAGAAAAATTACTCAATATCTTTAAGCCTCAGATTGCATTATGGTGTTTCCAATAACAAATCTTAACAGTTGAACGTAACAGAAAAATAAATGATCTTTTAAGAGTTTTGATTGGAAACCTTATTTGATAAACTTTTAGAATCATCAAATAATACAGGAGACGCTAAAGGCTTTAAACTCTAGATACAAAAATTGGTGATTAAAAAATCACCACACGCACTGCAGCAAGAGTCTTAAATAACAGAAGATAAGGGAAAATCTATAATATCGATGCCAAAAAAAAAAAAAAAAAAAAAAAAAAAAAAAAAAATTAAATGTAAAAAAAATATATAATTTAAATGATTTTGAAAGCGCAAAAGAAATTCACATAAGAGGCCGAGAATGACGCTCATAAATCAAGGGAGTCTCTCCGGGTCGAAGTCGAACCTGTTTTCGTCTCTTTGCCCAAAAGTCTCTCGCAGGTCGAGGTCACGGGCACCGAAGTGAAAGAGGAAAGGGAAGGAGAAAAGAAAAATTTCAACAATATTCTTTTCCCTCTTTTTATTTTCTTGATGGAAAACCTTGAACTATTAGCATCTGTGGAATCATTGCAGCTATCTCCATTTTGTTTCTCACCTAAGCGTTGTTGATGTCATTGTTTGTGTTTTGTTGTTGTTTTTTCTTCTTCTTCTTCTTCTTCTTCTTTTAATATAATAATAATAAAAATCATAATAATAATAAAAAGACTGTTGACAAATTTTATTTACCTTTATTTTTAAATGCTTTTAATTTTGTATGTTAAGGATTTAATATTTTATGACAACTGTAACGTTCTATAAAGAATTCTGCAACTTTTGCTTTTAACATTCCGAGAATGACTCGGGAGGGAGAGCAAAAGCTAATCAAATAAAAATAAAACAGTATTTGAAGCACTAAATTCATCACATTATTATTATAGTTACTACAGTTATTATTATTATGAAGCTCTAGATATTGCACGCCTACTTATACTGAAAATCGAAGAATCCTTTTACTTCTAAGAGAATTACGTTTTATTTAAAGAGTCCTGTGAAAGAATGGTCGCACGAGCACTTTCTCACATACCCTTCAGGATGTTCCAACCAAAATTTGGACCACGCAGCCATAATTAACTACTTCATTTCCTTTAACTAGCTTCGCAAATTAGCCAAACCAGCACCATGACAGAATAACGAACATAGATAGTTTTGATAATGAAAAAATGAAAATTTGTCTGTGTGACATCACCCTTAAAGTATTAAATTCTTCCCGTTCCCTTACTTAGAGAACATTCCATAAAATTTATTTCCACAGCCAAGCGGAAGTCACTCCACTGCCTGGCACAGTTATACAGGAAGAGGAATCTGAAGAAAAAAAAAAGGTTTCTCACCAAATCAACTTAATTTTTTTCGATATATATATATATATATATATATATATATATATATATATATATATATATATATATATATATATATATATATATATATATATATATATATATATATATATATATATATATATATAGAGAGAGAGAGAGAGAGAGAGAGAGAGAGAGAGAGAGAGAGAGAGAGAGAGAGAGAGAGAGAGAGAGAGAGAGTAGTATCTGATGAATGGTTTCGCCCTGGTGGGGTCAGGAATATCTCGATGAGGCCAACCTCCTCTACACCATTTTTAATTTTGATTTGATGCTATACTTTTTGAGAGAGAAATGATTTTTCACTTCATAGCTCTCTCTCTCTCTTTACGTGTGTGTGTATATATATATATATATATATATATATATATATATATATATATATATATATATATATATATATATATATATATATATATATATATATATATATATATATATATATATATATATATAATATATATACATTATACATTTTCCCTCTCTTTCCTTCCACCTTTACCCAAAACTGCGACCCTTAACGACAAATAAAACCCAAGTGCCTAAATCTCTTTTCTGGGCCACCATTCTTCTACGCGGACTAGAGAGAGAGAGAGAGAGAGAGAGAGAGAGAGAGAGAGAGAGAGAGAGAGAGAGAGAGAATACGAATTTGCTCGACGTGATAATCCAAAACTACATGTCTGGGTAGAGATTTATTTAGGCATGAATTCAGCGACATCAGAATTTATTGCATTCATTACACCGGGGTTTATATACTTTATCTTACGTTAACACATTTTTTTTGCTCCATTAAAAGAAAATTATTTTTCTCATTGGCAGTTTGGACGGCAGAGAGTTACATTTTAGGTTCAATGAAAGAGATCTTTTATTCACAGAAAATGTTTTTTATTTTACGATTTTCTTCCCATTCGTAGGTGGTTTTTAAGATTAAAAAAGACGGTAAAGTTTGTTTTACTTAAAAATGAAGAAACTCACCTTCAGCGAATTAAAAAAAAAATTGCTATGTACA
>NC_089759.1:29686656-29701656 GCF_040412425.1 Macrobrachium rosenbergii
GTGTTACGTTTATTGATTTTATTCTTTGCTAGTGGCTCGAGTTTTGGTAGTGAAAATAAGATAGCAACAACACAAGGGATACTACTTGTGTTAACAGTGATTAAGAATGTATCAGTAATTGGTGTAATGGGATATAACGGGGTACTCCAGCAAAACTAAGGCCATCGACTAGCTAATTTTTTGCAGTTATTCTGCTCCTTAATTATGTGTACACAAGTAACGCAATGCTCAATATATTTTTCACTTATACTTTCAACGTTTATGACAGTATGTTGCCAGAAAACCATGTTGCTAATAAGGCTTCCCGTGTTTCAAATAAGATTTTACTGCACTGTAGCCCCCCTGCTTCGGTTCATACTGTTAAAAAAATTTTACTCCCGTCCGAAAGTGACCAATATACTACGACCTTTAACATCAGACAAAATTGCTCGAAGTAGCTGGCCATATTTCCACATCAATGGTAACTATGACTGAAATTTTCAGACCATCATATGAGGATACCCGCGAAGCAAATGTACGATTCTTTTGCATTAAGTGTTGAGTTCCCTGATTCTTGTGCTATTCGTCTCAGGGGACGCCAAGTCCTGATAAAATACCACAACGTCACGCTGTCTTTCACTTCCTTGGCTGAAAAGCTGAAGAACTGCACTTTCGACTCATAACGAAGGCCAGCGTTCGTCGGTTCAAGTTTTGAATGTTTTTCTGAAGTGCCTTGTGCTTTGAATTACCTTTCTTTAATTATTACTACCAGTGTTATTCAATGTAAATCTTCATTCATTTGTTGATTTTCTACGTTATTGGCACCATCTTCCCAATTTCTCTTCTAAGAATGATTAATTAAGTTAGATATAAAAAAATACATTCACCGACCTCTTTACTAAGTCTCATTTTATTTTAATTTAGCAAAAAGCTTACTGCTCTCTCATTTCCTTAGTTGGTGTCTCAGAAATAAAATAAAGTGGTATAATCATTATTACAAATATATAGATAATAAAAACCAAAGGTTTATTTGTTTGATAGCAAAAGACGAGCTTTGCTTGAAGTTGTTGTTAAATTAGGCTAGCCTAGCTTATTATGTTATCATGAGCTGAAAATTAATTCTGAAACAAATCACAAAAGTAATGAGATGATATGACTCACGAATTCTTTCATACGAGTTTGATACTGAAATTTTTTTATTTTTGTTTTGTAAATACAGCGAAGCGAAATCTTAATAACTAAAAAGATTTTGCTTTTTGAAATAACTCAGGGATATCACCACTATCGTCGTCTTAATTTCCAGATGGGGTATTGTGACAGGGCACAATTTCTCAAAATGCAAAAATATGAATTAATGAAAACCACTCAGTAACTGTTGTGCTACGAATGAGAGAATTTGTTAAAATTACGATTCGAACAAAATGTAAACAGGTGTTTTGCTCTCTCTCTCTCTCTCAAACGAGAATAATCTTCCTAATCTCTCACTACTCGAAGCGAAAAAATGTTTACAATCGTGGGACCCACATTTCGCTGAGCATTCGAAAAAGCAGTTTACCTTTGAAACCTCCAAACAATGAAAAGCGACTGCTAAAGACCTTTCTGCAAAAATCCAGCCACAATAATTCTTTAGAGGAAAGAATGTCGTAAACGACTTCATGGCTGGGACAGGAGACATTCTGTCAGAGATCATAGCCATTTAACAACTCGGTTAGGACTCCAAGACTTGAAAGGAACTTCCGATTCGACCATAATTCAGCCGTTTGCAGAGAACGATCTAAATCTCCTACGGCTGTACCAAGCATCATCTCGGCCTCAGATAGAGGCCAAAGTAATGGCTCTCCTTCACCTGTTTACGAAGCTCTGCTTGGATGCTTATGGACCATCGGGATGGGACTGAGTTCCTGAATGGAAGTGAGAATGGGGTGGGAGACGAAGAAACAGAGAAGGACGTCGAGTAAACGGATGGTAGAGAAAGGAAATGGACGTAATTTGTTGGTGTTCCAAACGATTCACGTTGTTTTACATTCTCTCTCTCTCTCTCTCTCTCTCTCTCTCTCTCTCTCTCTCTCTCTCTCGGGCTACAAAAGGTAGCGTATTCATCTCCCATGCTGATAGAGCAACGTTCCATCACAGAATGGAAAAGAGAGTGTTTTCCCTAAAAATGCACTAATCCTTTGTTGACCTAAGTAGTGAACTAACTACCCTGTTACTCGATTATTGTGTGAAGCAGCTGGGGTGGAGAAAATTAGCTAAGGAGAAATAAAGAGAGATAAAACGATAGACGACAGTGTTCAGTCTTCCTTCAAAATAAATACCACCAAGCAAGTGAAAATGGAAGACCTCGGCTACGTAATCCTCACCACACCCTGCTGATATTTTAGTAAAAATATTCATAATGATATCTCTCTCTCTCTCTCTCTCTCTCTCTCTCTCTCTCTCTCTTCTTCTTCTTCTTCTTCTTCTTCTTCCTAAGCTTCAAAACGATGTTATCTCCTCGGCATAGTTTTTATTAAAGATCAGAGAATCGCGACAAAATATTCAGTTCTTTGGCAAGACGTTGTATGACTATGGAATCATAAACACATGAAACTAATGGCAAAAATGATAAAGAAGTAAATGAAAACAAAGCTAATTCTGACTTGCACTTCTTTCTTATTTTTTTTGTGCAAATGTTGATTTCCTATTTAAGTCATCTTTATTTGGTTACCTCTCCTTTTTCTGTTTTTTTTTTTATGTGTGAGCTTTCCATTTTGGGTAGATGATAAATGACAAGTGTTCCTTCAGAGTTCTCTCTTGCTCTACATTCTTTCAGAACCGCTCTCAATCCTTTCAGTCTTGGCACTGTTGGTTATTGTATCCTATGAATGCTATCCAATTATTTGTAGACATATCTCCAACTATTACTGTGTACTAATTACCTGTTCATGTACAGTAGGTGCGTATAAGAGAAAGCATATGAAATATTTTAGTAGTTGCTAAATAATGTTTTTTTTTATTTATTTGCAGACTTTTTAAGAAATACTCTTTTTCAAATCATATCACGCTCCCATAATTACTTTCATACAATTATTCACTTACTTCATCAAATAAAAGAAAGCGATTGAAAAAGGGAGTCTGAATCCAATCGGGTTTGTGAGACAAACAATGAAGTATTCGCAAATTCTTTTGAAGGCTCTCGAGATAAGCTTTTTCTTCTGGTGTTGGAGTTGCGCTGTCCATTGAAGATAATTCTACCTACGAATTTATTTTCACTTTTATTTCCTCAACACCAAGAGGAAGATGTGATGAAAAGGACACAAGACTTATTATGGCAGTGCCCACAACATGAGAAGAAATATAGTAGAAAAATTTTATACAGTACATTATATATATAATTATATATATATATATATATATATATACATATATATATATATATATATATATATATATATATAGATAGATAGATAGATAGATAGATAGATAGATAGATAGATAGATAGATAGATAGATAGATAGATAGTGATGGAACAAATGCAATGGAAATTAAATGGCATCATAACATCAAGCCATTGATTCCAACGTTAGTAATACTGGCTACAACATGAAAAAACTCTAGGGAATTAAAGTAACTAATAAATTTGAGAAACATTTACATTTCTCCTACTGACTGCATTCGAGCGCTCTTCATATAGTAATATCGGTAACACCTTAAATCTGGCATTTTCCCATAAACCTCAGTTACGGGAACTATACCTCTTGCTTGAACAGTAACTGTGCAAGCGGACGTATAACAAATCCAGCATCCTTCCTCGAACCAATCGTTCTCTTCGCTGTCAACTGTCATTCCTGGCTTTCTCTCCCATCCATACCCTTCTGCCTTTCCGTTGGAAGACGAAGCATGGATCCCCTAGGAATTTCATGCTCAACCGTCTAATTTTTAACTGAAGGACAGGGAAAGCAATCGCTTTCTGTCAGTTTCTTGACATCCCCCTCTCGGCCTGTCTTGCTTTTACATGACTCACTCTGGCACAAGTACGTTGCACTACAGGAGTATGGCACTGATGGGAAGAACAGGTGAGAGAGAATGAAGATGTGAAAGTTGAAACGTGCTGCGAAATTTGTTGTTTTATAATCGAATTATTTAACCTAAGTTGCTACACCTGAGCAGAAGTTTAATTACCCTGTTCCAGTCTCTGGTATCAACTGGAATGTATTCAGTGTACTGTATCTGTGATGTCTTTCTTATTGCCGTTAGAGATAAGTTAATTTCGCAACAAGGTTCAATCTGACCTGTAAAGAATATTAGAGCTCATTTATGCTATACTACTTCATATTTTGAAATAGTTTTCCCCTCACAATTTGGACATGTTTTTTTTTCTTAATTTTTAAGTAAAATCCATCTGCAAACGTTATGAAACGGATATTTTGGAGTCATTCTGTGCCAGGTTTTACCATCCAATAAAAATGAGGAGGTACTGAACAAGAAGACCCGTCATCGTCTATTGAATATCAAAACCGGGAAACGTCGTCTAAATGTTTAGGGTATACACTTCTTGGAAAGTTTATCGATAGAGAGATCTTCCATTTTACATAGAGTTGTGTTCTAGGCTCGAATTCCCAACCAGGCAACATTTGTTTTGTATTATCTACCGACTGACTCTTAGTATTCCTATCTTAAACAACTAAGGGTATTTGAAGTTTGTGATTTCTTATTTCCTTACAGGTAAAAAAAAAGCAAAGGTAAAACAACTCCTGGCTAGGAAAGTGGTTATAACTAAAATAAATAAAAATAAATGAAGACCATTATGTTTCGCTGCTTTACGACAGCAGCAAGTACAAAACTAAGAATCTCACGATTCTAGGACTATGCAAAATACAACATGCGCTTTTCTTACATGAAAGGAAACTACTTCCTGATTCATCCTCTACAACAGAATACATACATACATACATACATAGAATAACACACACACACACATTTTAGTGTACTTTGAAAATGTGTAACAATTACACCAAAGTAATTAGTACTTACTTTTTCATTTACTCCTTGTGGCAAATCTGCAAATCACGTGAAAGTTTTGTGATTCATCTGCATATATATATATATATATATATATATATATATATATATATATATATATATATATATATATATATATATATGAATAAAAAATACCCATGAAAATCCACAGTAATCTATATGAGTAAAAATATTGCGACTACTGTATTCTTAGCGAATTTTGATTTGATTGAATTTGCATACGTAGGGACTAATTTAACAGTCCATGTGCTATCAGTGAAAAATTAATAGAAAGAAATCAATTAAAGTAAAATATCACTGTTAACTTGTCCGTCAGGGCTTATGAAGTATGTGACCAACAGTACTTAAACGATGAAATTACCCATATTTGGAATATTTTCAGAAAATGACGTTAACCTTCACATTTTATTGAAGATGCTCTGTCTAAATCCAGAAAACAAAGCATCAAAGCCCAACGATGAGCACCCTTTTCAAGGTAAGAGAAGCATAACACTTTCATAGTTTAAAAGGTTAAAAGCAGCAGCTCAGTTCATTGCTATCACAAGTAGTGTTAAAGTAGCCCTTACAATTGCAATATTTATTGACAATGAGGGTAGCCATTAGAAGGACATAAGAGTGTATGCTATATCTTGCAAGCCTTACAGTTTATTTTACTTTGGGGAAACAGATACAGGGAGGGAAGTAAGATTGCAAGAGCATGAAAAAGGGGTTAAGGACTTTGCTCAAAACAGCGACATTGGAAAACTCTGTTGGGAAATAAAACATGTCATGGATTGGGAGGCTTACCATTCAAAAATCACAGGATCTCCACTAACGAGCAGCATATGGACGAAAGGAAGCAATTAAAAAGATCACACATTTTGGCACTTTAAAGACACATGGAAACAGGACTTCGATGTTTTCGTAAGCTGTGGCAAAATTTCGCCATGTTTATCTTAATGAGAAATTCATATATTTCTAATCCAGTTGGCTGATGTGGACTGTCTTGCAAATGGTTGAATGCTTCCATTTTCAATAATTTCATTTACGTTTTTATTCATAATACAGTCTTTGCCTATGTACATAACAGAGGATTTTCACTTATATATAAATAATATATATATTATATATATATCTATATATATATATATATATATATATATATATATATATATATATATATATATAAGTGAATGTTTGGACTATAAAGAAATCTGAACCACTTGACAGAAGGAGACTAAATTTGGCATGCAGACCCACTGTGACGCCAGGAAGGTTTATACCTCAAAATCAAATCCCTAACCCCGACAGACAAGAAACACAGACAAAACAAATGAGATTTTCGTTTTCACCGGTTCCGTCACCTTTTCCTTCAGTGCTTTATGGGTTAATTCTCATTTTTCACCTGACGCTCCACATTTTCTTCCAGGAAGTGTCAGACGTATGATTAACCTACAACAATAAATCGAAATCCCCTATATCAATTTTTCATGAGAATTTACGTGAATTTTAACCATAATTTATTATTATCTCGATAAAATTAACATTGAAAACCTACAGGCATAAAACTAGAGGAACCCAACAAAGTTCTAGCTTCCCTTCCACCGCTACTGAAAGTAATCGTTGCCATACATCACTACCAGTGTAACCCTAACAGTTATTATCTTTAAATATAAATCGTCTTATTCTATGAAAGTATCGTTACAAAGTCTTAACTTTAGAATACAATATTTTATAAAAGATTTGGCATAACAAAATGCTTTATAAGTATAAACTATTCGCGATTTTTCTTCATAAAAACTTTGCCAGGTTGAGTGGGCAACGAAAAAACAGAAAATATCAATAAAACGTTGTTTCACTTATAGTGCAGCAGATATGGAGAAAAATACCTCAGTTTGTGATACAAACAAGAAATTTGGCACACGTGCTCATTTTAACCTCCTCTTTTGAAAAATCTGGGTGTCCACGCAAAATTTCAATATGGCCACCACTTTTCAAGATGGCCTCTATTTGTTTCGATTTCTGACACTTGAGTAAATCATTGCTGAAATAAATACATCAATCATTATTCAGATAATGTCTTCCTGAGTTGACGAGTTAATTGAAGATATCACCAGGGCTCCTACTACTATATTTACCATTGTGATAAAGATGGTGTACAAAATGGCCGCCATGAAACATTTTACTTGATAACACTGCAACTAAGAAAGATAGAGACATGAAATTTTTATCTATGCCTACATTTATGAGGCCAGAGAATCTGTTTCAATTATTTCTATTGGGCTATTATCAATATTACATCTTGGAGAGGGACCCCATAATGCTGCTGAAAAGTATACAAGCACAAGACTATAATGGAGTATGATAACAAAGTATCTTATCTATGTTCAAGCATTGTCTCAATGTCTTTTTTTAAGCCTGAAGTGAACGCAGAATTTTAAAGATGCATGGTGTCACCCTTTAGTGTGACAAAATTCTCATTCAGATGTATCTGAAGCATCATTTGCAACATTATAGTTATATCTCACATTATGATTACACCTCACATTTGCAGCTACACAAAGCTGTGCATGTAAGCCCAAGCCTGTAGAAATTTTGGACTTGAAGGAAGCAGGGGGAATATGTGTGAAGGAGTCAGGTAGCTCAGGCACAGATTTTACCCTCTCTGGCCCAAACAGTACTGGCTGATGCTCTTCACCCTGGTTGTCTTTGGCAGGGTGCTGGAATACCGAAATGCTGGTCCCATGAAAAGAGGTAGTAGCCATAGTTGCTGAAGGGTTGTGAGCGAAGTTCTCCATGACCGCAATAAATAACCATTTTCTCAAGACAGGTGGACAGGCTACACCTTCTTCCACATATTTGGTGACAGTGGCATCTCCCAGTTGGGCTGATGTCTCCAGCACCCTGTCATAGGAAATGCTCATGCCATGATCATGAAGCATTTCTACCAGGTTTCTCTTCCTGGTTGTGGCATAAATAGCCATGCCCATGAACACTGGTAAAGGAGTTTCCCTATCCTTTGAGTGTTGATGTATATATGCTCCTTCCTTTTGTTTTGAGAAGCAGTTGTACTGTAAGAGCTGAGCAATACCAAGACCACTGAGAGACAAGGCCTGTTGGATATGACGTCATGATGTGATGACGTCGACCCTGGTAGTCTGAGGTTAGCGATTCTTTCTCTCTCGAGCTTCCAACCTGTACATCATTTGAGTATGAGGTTTTCTCGTGGTTCCGTTGTTTTATTTTTTAATTGGACAGTAAAACTTACATGGCATAATGAAGTAGCGTGCAGTTCTTTGTTAAAAGAAACTGGAACAAAAATCCATATGACTGTCATCACAAAAAGAGTGAGAATCTTGGAAAGCCTGAAGTCCTTTCTCAGGAGTCAAAAGACATCATAGCTGAGGCAGTGGGTAGACCAAGAAAGTCTTTACGTAAATTGGCGCTTGAACTAGAAACAAAAAGGGGAAAGAAGAGAAGTTATAGTGCTGTATACCGTGAGTTGAAAAAATCTGGTATCAAGCCATTTCATGTTATCAGCAAGCCCAACATCACTCAGCAACAAAGAGAAGACCGTGCATGGTTTTGTGGTTCATTTCTTAAAGATTGGGATGAAGTTGACTTTCTCCATGTTGCCGCATCAGATGAATCCTTCATTTACACAATCAGGAAGCCAAATCATAAAAATGACAACATTTGGGCTGCAAAGTTGGATGATATTGGTGATGATGTGCGCTATCGCCAAGTTGTGAAATTTCCTGAATGTTTGGGAATTTTTTTGTTTCACAGCCAAACGGTTAATGTGGATCATCAAAGAAAAAGGACAGTAATGGAATGGTGAATACTTTGGAGAAACTGTGCTTACTGGTGGAGTATTTCCTTTCCTCAAAGATCCTGAAAATATGTTATCTGTTGAAGAAGTCACATTTTTGCATAATAAGGCACCATGTTTCAAGGCTCTTCAGACACAGGAGCTGCTTCAAAACAGTGGTATCGATTTCTTCTCGTCAAGTGAATTTCCAGGTAGCTCCCCTGACCTTAATGTGTGTGAAAACATTGGTAGTATGTGAACTATGATGGTATACCAAGCCTCGACAACCTGCGAAGAGAACCTGCGAAGAGAGGTGACCGAAGTGCTCAGGGAAATGGAGTTTGAGTCTCAGCTTTTTTTACGATTTGCTGAAATCATACCCCTCAAGAATGCAGGCTGTGGTACAGATGGAGGCCACACAAAATATTAAGTACTCAGAGAGAAACTTAAATAAATACCTGTTCTGAATTACTTTTGTTTTTGTCCATATCAATTTTAGTTTATGCTGTAGGGGAGGGCTGTAATTTGAAACACCCTATACACACACACACACACACACACACACACACACACACACACACACACACACATATATATATATATATATGTATATATATATACATATACATACGGGTGTGTACAATAAAACTTACTTTACATGATATGTAAAATTCCAAATGTAAAGAATCTCAGTTCCCAACGAGAAAGAATAACAATCCTTTTGTTTATGTATACATATGAGGAAAAGAAAGACATGCCCAGGCTAAAATGGATACAAGCTAATCCTACTAAATGCAAATATATGCAAATGAAAATCAGAGCCTTCCGTACATAAATGAAAAGTTTGCTGGCAATGAATTTCCACCACAATTATTATCCACACTTTCCCTCAGGTCTTCCTCGCCATCAGCAATCTCATTAACTGCCCCAACTTATTATAATATTAATCAGGTCTTCCTTTCAACCCTGGGCGATATATCAAGCGGAGGCAAAACAAATTCATTTTTATTTACGTTTATTTTTAAAATGGTATATACAACCTCCCTCAGGTGAGCACGTCGTCTTTAATGCGAAACAATTCTTTAAAAGATATTAAAACACATTTCGTAATTCTAAATTGCTACACTAAACATTTTTACAGCATATGTTTACAAAATTAATGATTAATATGAATGCAGTGGGAGAAATGAAAATTAGGGAAATAACTGCTCTGTAACATTTGTCCTTTTACTTCGTTTTCCGCATGCCTTACACAATATATAAACAAATAAATACCTACAATGTATGTATGTGTATATATATACATATATATGTGTATGTACCTGTATATATATATATATATATATATATATATATATATATATATATATATATATATATATATATATATATATATATATATATATATATATACTGCATATATGAGACAGAGAGAAAGGGGGGAATGTATGTCTTTGGTTTTTTATCTGTTTCATTGTTGACTGTTGCTATTGTTGTTGGGTATATTGTTTGGATAATATTTGACGAGAGGGAAAATACCTCATCGAGGTAATCCTGTTATGAAGACCCCAGCGCTCGCGTCTGTCTATTTCTCTCTCTTTTTTGCTCCATAAAATCCGACCACAATACAGTCTAGGTAATTAATTCGCTGTTTTGGTCAACAAAAACACAACGCGCTTATCAGAACGTGAAAAGATCGCTTCATCCTTGACCGGAATTCGAACTGAAGATCTTTCGCTAGAGAGAGAGAGAGAGAGAGAGAGAGAGAGAGAGAGAGAGAGAGAGAGAGAGAGAGAGAGCTCCATACGTTCCGTTTATTATTTATGGAAGTTTAATCCTTATTGCTATTACTATATAAATATATGACTTTTTACAAAAAATAAAAATATTCTTCTACTTACGCAACACGGAGATCATTATGGATTTTATATCCACATTATGTATTCACCAAAATTTAAACTTATTTTGTAAAGTATTCATAATTCATAGCCACAAAACCTTTATGAATTTTATTTCTATGGAAACATTCACAGTTGTAAATCTATCATAATAATAACAACAACAAACATAAAAATAAGAATAATAAAGAAAATGCAAACGAACGATTATCGGTAATATTATTCTTCCTTCCTTTCCACTTGTCCTTAAAAGCCTTTTACTGTATTCTCGCTAAATTTAATGTAATCGCGTATGTTTGCGGTGTTCTCCTTTTAAAGAGCGGAGGGGAGGTTTGAGGGGAAGGGGGCGGGGGCAGTACTAAAAAGTCATTTTTGTTCGAACAGTGAGATTAAATTATCGGAAATGGAACGATAATAGATTTTAATAATCGATGCCGGACGATTTATTGAGATATCAATTAGGGAAACGAATGCTTTATTAGATATGGAAAGCCCTCCGTAGTTGTTCAGTTTTGTGTACTACATACCACGTATAAAATATGATCTCAAGTAGATGGGTAGATTAATTTTCTGTTTTAATAACTCCTTTCATTTTCTTCTGTCAGTCCGTCTTTCTCGGAAAAGCTATCGATTTCGTTAATTAGCACAATTACTTTTTGATAATAGAATTATATTCGATATTTTTACGATTCTATTTTGAATCTTCAAGTAAATACGTCCAATTGTTAAACAAACCTAACAGCAAGATGACAACGTTCATTACTTCATGTGCTTAACTAACCAAATTTGCTCCTGGACATGAAGATAAACCATATTTGCTTACAAAGTATCGGTACAAGAACAGAATGAGGTTACAATGCGTAACAGTTAGCTCCGAATCCCCTCTGGGCAATGAGAGTAGGATTCCACCTGCTTATGGAAGAATATTTAGTCAAAAGCTGAGGGACTTACTTTCCATAGAGATCACCTGTCCTGATCTATCTTCCCATTGAAAGTGGTCGTCCTAATACAGGCAGACTGCATTGCCCTAGCTATCATTGACCTCCATAGGTCTTGCTTCTGCAGGCGTGCCAAAGGCAACAATATATTGGCCACGGCTTTAGAAACGAAAAGAAAACAACCTTCAGTCCACCTCATGTGACCATGTTGCATATACATCAAGAATAGTGACGTTTGATGGGGGTCATCCATCCATTCATTCATTCGTTATTAATATTGTTGAGACTAGGTCTAATTTTGCCAAATGCCATTCACTTCACAAAGAGCTTGTATAAGAACAGTTGTTACAGCGGAATGGTAACTTTGGTTCTTTGATCCGGAAGTCATTGAAAATAAGCGCAGATAGAAACGTTCAGCAAAAACGTCATTTCGGACTAAGTTATTCTAATTAAGATAATCATATTCATTATATTCAGTGTCAGAAACGATCCCAAAAAGGTTTAGATTATCATATTCAGAACTGGGAAAGACCACACAACTGTTTGATAACTATATCCAAAACAAGACAAGACCAACAAAAGGAGCAGATCATAATTTATTTAGAATAGGAAAAGACCCACAAAAATCTTACATAATATCAAAGACACACAAAGGGATTACATGACCTTCTTTGTAACAAGAGAAGACCCATAAAATGGCTAAGTAATTCAGAATATGAAAGACCTACATAGGGGTTAGATAATCATCTACACATCAGCAAAGGTCCACGAAAAATATGTAATTAAGACCATAAAAGGAAACACCCTCAAAAGGGTCAGATAACCATTTCAGAATAAAAAAAAAAAGATTACATAATTATATCCAGAACAGGATGAGACCGAAGAAGGGTTCAGCACATTGTATTCCGACAGGGAAATGACCCACTCAGGGGTCAGGAATGTATATTCACTGTAGGAAAATAACGAAAGTAAATAAGCAGAACACACGTGAAGTGAGAGAGTGAAGAGGAGAAGGAGAATACTTAGAATGATTAGTATTCCATGACTTCGCTTGAAAAGAATGTGACGCCTTCAGTACCTTTCACATCGAAGTGGGTACAATGGAGGATGTATGGTTTGCATAAGGGGATGAGAGAGTAGTCTGCTAAGAAGGACAATTGAAATTAAATACAAAATTGATAACAGAATGTAGAAAAACTTACAAAAAAAATAAAATTATCAGGAGTAGGGAGCAAAATTCCTATATTTAGAATGGACTCTAGATAGTTGGCATGCTATTTTCCATTGTCTTGTAAATGGACTAATATTTATCGAGTGAATTTCTTCAACAACCTTTACTACAATTTGGAATATTTCAAGTTTTAAGAAATCCCCTGAAGAAGATGAATGACGAAATAAAAGAATGAAAGAATATTTTTTCATATTCTTCAGAAAGAGGTCAACACACTTTGGAGCCGATAAATCGGAGAGTAATGAAACCTCATAACACGGGACAGGTAATGATAATACCTGTTAAAAAATAGGTTGGACAAAATTTTTATTTTCATGAGTTCATGACTATGGTGGAAATTCATTATGAACGAAATCCATTATGGATTAACTTTATTAGCAAATGAAAGTCCCGATTTTCATTTGCATATATTTACATTTAATTAAGAGTGGTGTGCACCTGTGCTCAATACAATGTGTTTCTGATGATTAAATATTGTGCTTATGAAAAAAGAGTTTGCTCTCCTTGTTATTTGTATGTATGTATGTATGTATGCATATATATATGTATATATATATATATATATATATATATATATATATATATATATATATATATATATATATATATATATATATATATATATATATATATATATATATATATTACTTTTTACTTCAAAAGATTGGCTCCAGAGGGTGCTAACCTTGTTGTTCTTAATAGGCCTTTTGGGATGATGGTGTTAGAAGCCATGTTCTTCTCGACCTTAGCTGCTATCTCCAGAAGTTGACTTACTATCAAATACCTAATTTAGCGTTAAGGTCAACAAAAGCTCAAACGTCGTTTGCCTCCGTGGCATCGATCTCTGTTCTCTCACTGGTGAGGCGACGTTGATAAACACACGAGCACACACCCACATACATACTTACACACACACATACACACGCACACACGCGCGCGCGCACAAACACACAATTAATGAAATGGTGGAGATTGCATCTATAAAGTCAACGTTGAATTAGTGCAGTAATTTTTTGCTACAAGAGTTAATAGTGATCATTTGTAATCAATGGCTGAAGAAAAGGTTTTCCCAAATTATTGTTCGAAGCAAAAACATCTTGGTTCTTTAACACTGGTTCTATGCTGATTGAACTACAAAGCCAATCGCTTGAGCACTTCCACCCATTCAGCGCTTACGAGAGTGAGAAGAGGAAGTTGGAGTGGTTGGACAGTAAGATGGAAGAAAGTGGGAAAGGATGTAAAGTTACAGGCTAGAAAGCAGGTGCATTTAGGGGTCGAAGGAATGCTGCAAACAGCCTTCAGTAATGCCTACAGTGCACCACCTGAGTTGCAGTGACGGTGCTACCCGAAAACATCAAGAAAACATCTTGATGTTGAAAACAACGGGAATGATGACAGTGAAATTTTAGTCATTACATATGGAATAGGAATATTCCAATTCTTTCAAACAAAATCAAAACCTTAAAACTGGAATGGTCGATTGTGATGAGGGAAAACTAAACTTCTAAAACTTGCTTGGGAAAAAACTAAATAAAATTGTTAAGTTTCATGATGCAGTCATATCAACAGATAGATACTTTCCATTGAAATCTTTTTTTATTCCATTATTTTCTTGCTCTGAGATACTTCAGTTTATGCAACTCAGTAATTAATATTAAGGTGAGGTGGGAAAATAAAATGTGATTTACATAGATTTCCTCTCATATCTTATACGTAGTATAAGAAATGATATCATTCCACACCTAGTCACCAGAGGATCAGGTTTCTTACAAGAGTACGTCCTCCTAATATTACTCTTGTAATGCTACCCGTATTAACGGAAATATATACTCTTATACTGGAGAAACACCCAGTCAGACTTATCACCGAGGATTTGTCGGGAAAAGCTGTATAGGATAAAGGTATATAGCTGAAAAAAATATATGTAAATAACTGTGTTCAGGAAGGCTTATTTTATATCGTATTGTTTTAGAGAGAGAGAGAGAGAGAGAGAGAGAGAGAGAGAGAGAGAGAGAGAGAGAGAGAGTTATACTAAAACTTTTACATCAAGTAATGACCAAGCAAGCCGTGAAGAGTAATCCACGGGATCACTCAATTACCGGGTGTTCTGATTCTCATCTGTATTTCCAACTTCCTTCCCC
>NC_089759.1:29704156-29749156 GCF_040412425.1 Macrobrachium rosenbergii
TATACTGTGTTTATTTAAAGCAGTGAATTCAAGACAGAATTATTAATCACAGGAAAGAAAGGCATTTTCAACGACAGTACACATACTTTATAAGACAAAAGAATTCAAAGGACATGCAGGAAAAATTTTCTGAATCCTTCAGAGTTTTCCCGGGCAGCACTGGGCTGGTCAGCTGGTATATATGTATAGAAGCCACAAAATCATTTAATATCGAATTCTTTATACCTCTGGAATAACTTATACCTTAGGGTGTGATTGACGTAATTGAGAAATGCACCTGTCCCGGCTAGGATTCGATCTTGGGTCTTTGGTTTAAATGCAGTGATAGCCATGCACTTGTCAGTTATAATTCTCAATGGGTGTAAGTTATTCCCAAGGTATAGTGAATTCTACATTAGATGATACTTGTGGCTTAATATTTGTGAATATAAAAAAGATAACGTTATATATATATATATATATATATATATATATATATATATATATATATATATATATATATATATATATATATATATATATATATTCTGGCACGTGACAGTATGGCAGTTAGACGTCAACGCTAGGTTTTTGTTCTAGGCAGGAGACAGACCGTCAGAGGGGCTGGATAACAGGTTCTTATTTGCCTCTGTGCAGGGAACTCCCTTGCAACAGATAAATTGCAGCCGCAGAAGTTCACAACGCCAGCGTACAAAGGAATGGGACCGCTCTCACGATTCGTGCGTCTGGTCCCTTGAGTGGAAAGGAGTCCCCTGAGGTTTGTGTGGGCGACTGGGCGCTAAGCATCTCATAGGCTGTTTACGGCGGCAGGCTCAAGTTACCGGTCGACCTGAAATGCACTTTCCGCCAGTACAAAGTTCGAAGGGAAATAGAGCTTATGGCTAAGACTCTTAAAGGTAAGGAGAGGAGCCCACTTACAGCCCTAATTCTCCCTTTGCGCTTAACGACTATCTAACACCCCCGAAAAACATCTTATGGTGGGGCTAAGGAGTGGTATTGTTTTCCCTCCAAAATCAGGTGATCTGGGGGAATAGGCCTACCTAAGTTCGCCCCTTCATGGGGCCTTCCCCAGCCGCGCCATTAATTCTACTCCATAGCTGACGGACAGAGAGACGAGTTTTTATAAATAAGGACGAATATATATATATATATATATATATATATATATATATATATATATATATATATATATATATAAATATATATATAATATATATACACACATATGCATACATATACATATATATACTGTTTAAATAATAATGAATGCATATATGTATATATGTACACACACACGTATATATACAGTATATATATCACATATATAATATATAATATATAAACGTCATTACATACCTTGAATGCAGGTTATGAACAAATGAAACATACCATTACTGGCCATGCCACTGCAAAATCGTTGTACTTCGAACTCGTAAAGATCTTAGCTAAGTGCAACTTGAAACTTCTTCAGGTGTGAAAGTCATTTTTCATTTAGTATTAAGCCACATTAAAAAACACACACACGTACACAGACACTGTATATATATATATATATATATATATATATATATATATATATATATATATATATATATATATATATACACATACATATATATAATTTATATATATGCATGCATGTATACATATATGAGTGTGTAGTGTATGTACGTATGTATTAATGTAAAACTTCTGTCTCGAGAATTACGACGTCATATGTAATACAGGTTATATGGCTCCAAGGAAACTGAAACAATGCAGTGCACGATCCCTGGTGGTTACCTTTTGGCATTTTTCAGCAAACTACTTACAGAAGAACAAAAGATGACGAAGAGGACTCGGTTTTACAAACAAAAACTAAGATTAAAGAAGCAAACAACCATTTTAATGCATACAGAGCTTATTACTTCCAAGTAAACCCTTTAGGTGAGGAACAATGGTTGAGGATCAACTCAGGTAACTGAATAAAGACAAAGGACCTTAACAAGGGTTACTGAGATTCTTTAATTATTCTTTTCAATCTCCTTCGAACATCGTATGTAGAATGAGGTCAAGAGTGTGTGTGTGCTTGATGTTATTTTCCTTAGTTAGCTGTATCAGTGCAGACTATAATATATCTTTAAATAATGTACCTTTTTTTTATATTACTATGGGACCAATCAATTTTATGTGATTTTTCAGTGAGGTGCACAAAAAGAGCATTAATTTTTTGGCTGAATGTTTATGCTGACTTATTCTGTCATTTAATTCCTTACATGCCTGGGGCAAATAATATGAATCACAATCAATACATGAGCTTTTATAAATAATGTTGTTACTCTAGTGTGGAACAGTTCTCATAAGCATGTTTTTACAGTGTTATCATATGAAAAGATTGCATTTGCATAGGATATTTTCAACACTGATTTGGTGTTCTCAAAGATAATGAAAACAACAACGGTATTCTCAGGTAATTCTGGTTTCTTGTCACTTCTAAAATTACTTTACGACTTTATTGTAGTAATTATTCAAAATCTCAGGTGGATAACTTAAAGGTCCTGCCTGTTTTCCAATGGTCTGTAGTTCGATGTCCAATTATTCAGGCCTGACAACACGTAATGCTTGATTTTTATATGACTATGATATCCATGAAAATAATGTATATGTTACAGTCAACACGCGTAATCAGTCATTACGCGTAATGACTGAAATTTCAGTCATCACGCGTAATGCACTTAGGGACATTTGATCCCCAGGAGCTAGTACTAAACATTTATGAAATACATTTGACCCCCAGGGACTAGTACTAAACCCGGCGAAACAGTGTAGGTGACTCACTGTTTCGCCGTGTTTAGTACTAGCTCCTGGGGATCAAATGTCCCCTAAGTGCATTACGCGTGATGACTGAAATTTCAGTCATTACGCGTAATGACTGATTACGCATGTTGACTGTAACATATATAAGGCAAATAATTTGTTATTTTTATATATATTTTAAATTCGCTCTGAAATTGTTCACGTCTGATACGATGTCTGAAAGTGGCCAGCAACCATCTTTTCCTGTTTCTAGCGTGAATCTGACAGAAGGGAAGAAGGTGGTTCAAGTGTGTGTGTTTGAGTGTGTTGCATGCAAGTGTAAAGCTCCATATGGAGAATGTATGAACCGGCATGTGCGTTATCCCATTTCGATGCAAATTTATGCAAAAGAAATCAGTCCAACGTTGTATCGTAGAAAATTTTACATATCATGAATTTCCAAAACAACAATGAGTTCACGATCTATCAGAATTTTTTCCCTCTTCTTAATAGAGATCACATTTTTTGACAGAAAATTCCATTTTACTGACCAGCGTTTTCATTCAGTCGTTACAATGGCTTTGACTTTTTATACGACGTAAAATGAGAAACTCGCATTGGTAGAAATAGATTGAAAAACAAATAGAAAACTTATGAATGTAATTTTAAACTAAATATTAAAGAAGTAATGTCGTTGGTTTTCGTTTCATAGCGTAGCAGAATTGAACTTAGTTTTTATACAGTAGAATCGGAGGAAGTGTACCAAAGGATATTATAAGAAACGTGTTATAAATGGAATTAATGCAAAGGTAAAAAGAAGTACAAAAGTCTTTTTTTTAATTAAAGCGTTAACCAAAGTGCAGAATATGTTTCTTGAATTCGTACTCAGCAAGGATGTAGAAATTTTACTTTAAAGTCTAGGCAAATGTAAAAAAAAGTGACAAAGGCAAATAAATGCACTTACATAAATGGCCCTCCGTGCTCACATATGTAACTGAATTAGATTGGGTTCGTTTGGGAAACCTGACGGATGAGAGAAATAGTAAGGAAACGATCCAATATTTGGATATCGATAAAACGGAAATTTTCTTCATATCTAAATCCACGAACAAAGTAGAAAACAGAGATTTGTTTTATTTAAATCCCCAAAACAGGCTTCGTTCCGTTTTCCCAATCGTTACTGCACTAACTGTCCCCGGGTACGAACGAGGGCAAGTGGCTGCTGCTGGGTAATGTATCACCTTAGGAATGACTGAAATGATTGCCCTTGGTATCTCTGTTTCGAAAGAGAAAAATAACTTTCTGATTGAGGTACTTTCCTTTTCTTTTAAGTAGTGGATTCATTATATATTATATCGGATAAAAATACAAAACTAATCTCTCCGAGAACTGACATGAATAGCAACAGAAAATATTACAAGAGCTCGGTTGTTTGCTTAGTTCAGATTAAGTTGGCTTATGACAACACAAACGCTTGCCATGGATGCGACAAATAACTATAGTAAAATGCCAAGGGTATAAAAACGTCTGGTGTGGATCTAGGGACTCGAAGCAACCAACCGAGACTAAAGAGGTCTATGAATGTCATTTTTATATCGAACCTAATCATTTTTCGAAGAGAAAGTTGGAAATGTGCCAGTAACAGAAAATCAACAAATAAATGAAGATTTACATTGCATAATAATGAAAGTAAAGATAACGCAGAGCACATTGTTCCTCAGAAAATCATTACAAACTTGAATCGACGAGCACTGGCCTTCGTAACAAGTCGAAAATAGAGTCCTTCAGATTTTCAGTAAAAGGAATGAAAGACACCGTGACGTCGTGGTACTTTAACAGGACTTGGTGGCCCCTCAAACGAACAGCACAAACTGATTCAAGGAACTCAACACTCAGTGCAAAAGAATCGCAGATTTGCATCCAGGATATCCTCATATGATGGTCTGAAAATTTCAGTCATAATTGCCACTATTTTTGAAATATGAACAACTATTTCGAGCTATTTTGTCTGGTGATAAAAGTCAGATTATTTTGCTCCCTTCCGGACGGGAGTATAATGTTAAAGCAGTATTAAAATGAACTACATGAGGTACAGTGCAATAATATCATATTTACAAGGCAGAAAGTCATATTAGCAATTATGGTTTTCTGGCAACATTACGCCTAAATACTGTTAAAGAAGAGATAATAGCAAACTTTAAAGTCAAAAGAAACGCTGAAGATATTGAGCATTATGTTACTTATGTACAGCTAATTATGGGGGAGGGAGAATGTTAATCGATAGACTTAGTTTTGCTGAAGTTCAGCCTCATGTCCCACTGTTTTCACCAATCACTTATTCAACTCGTATCACTGTTAACACTAGCAATAGCCGCGTGTTGTGTGCTACTGAATGTTCACTACCAAATATCGAGCACTTACAGAAGAATTAAATCAATACATGTAAGATAGAATATCCTGGAAGGTCAAAAGACCTAACTCAGACCACCTAAGCATCATCTATAATTACTTAATGGTGAAGGCAACTTAAAAAAATGAAAGCGTTCTGAGGCTGCAAGGTTTGGCTAGTGCTAAACAGTCCGCCGTCCAGAACGTCCCTTCTCCCCAAAGTTCACAATCAACTTTATACATACTTCTGCTATCAGATATACAGGCAAACAGACTGACAAGCAGTAAAAGAGGCAGATAACCGAACCATAAGCATAACCTCTTTGTCGAGGGTAACTCGGATGGATATCAGGAACGCAGCCCCCGGCACCCACGTTCGATCTAAACAAGGCGTCACGAGCACATAACTCTTTCCTACAAGCACACACTGGCTGTCAGGAAAACTGTGCCTACGTTCTAACTGCTAGCAGAAGGATTCAGACACCATCTTCTGAGCAGCTATAGATGGCAAAGGAAGAAGGCAGACGGGTGTCCCACTTAACCCCTAATTATTTATTTATTTATTTATTTTTTTTTTTTTTGACATTCATAGTATCAATATCCCGTGTAGGACAATACATTTTTCCAGAAAACAAGATACAAACATCCTGAATTTACGAAAAAAAAACTTACAGAATTCTTTTTAAAAAAATAATAGGAATTGCACAACTGTCTCTTCCCCTCCAACATTACCCAGATTGTATAAGAGTATTCAAGAAAGAGTTAGTTAGACGAAAAGGACCTCCATATATCAGGTATCAGGAGGCAGAGCTTCAACTAGTGATTTTTTACAAGAAGTATACTAGTTATCTTTATCTGCATAACGTCTTTGTTTCTGATATTTCAGTTCCTCTCTCTCTCTCTCTCTCTCTCTCTCTCTCTCTCTCTCTCTCTCTTTCAAGCTCAAGTTCTTGGGAGGGCGTCATAAGCGTGTAGACTCAAGTTAGATTCTTCTAAGGACGAGGAAAGGAATGTTAAGGTCTCGTTTCCTTGAAATACCCAGGACTCTTTTGTTGACGCAAGCAGTGAAGTTGATACCTGCCTGTTAGTCGACTGTGTTGCCTCAGCTTTAGTGGAGAGATAGAGAGACAGAGAGAAAGAGGAGAAAGAAGTATGAGTCGTGAGTGACCAGTGTTCCACGGAAATATACAACTTCAGGACACAATTGAAAACAGGAGGGCCTCGACAAGGTAATCCTCACCCCATCACTGTGAAACCATTTTTAATCATTCATATATATATATATATATATATATATATATATATATATATATATATATATACATACATATTTATATATATATATATATACATAAATAATTAAAAATGGTTTGTTTATATAGATATATATATATATATACATAAATAATTAAAATGGTTTATATATATATATATATATATATATATATATATATATATATATATATATATATATATATATATATATATATATATATATAACCCAAAACCTGAAATCGGCCAGAGTGGGAAGTGGCCGGCCAATTCGGGAAATGGCCCAGGTGGTGTGGCCAAGGTCCGATTACTTGAAATTAACAGTGCATATGAGTATGTGTGTGTGTGTGTGTGTGTATATATATATATATATATATATATATATATATATATATATATATATATATATATATATATATATATATGTGTGTGTGTGTGTGTGTGTGTGTGTGTGTGTGTGTGTGTCTCTGTGTGTGTGTTACAGTAAGACTGTGAAACCAGGGATTTCACGAAACCCCTGAAATTTTCAGGGAATTCGTGAAATCACCAATTCACTTAGGGACATTTGATCCCCGTGGGCCTAGTGCTAAACACGGCGAAATAGTGATTCATCTACACTGTTTCGCCGTGCTTAGTACTAGCCCCTCTGGAATCAAATGTTTCGCCGTGTTTAGTACTAGCCCCTCCCAAATGCACTTAGGGACATCTGATCCCCGAATTGGCCGGCAACTTCCCACTTGGGCCAATTTCGGGTCTTGGCCACTTCCCACTTTGGCTGATTTCGGGCTTTAGCTGTAACACACACACACACACACACACACACACACACACACACACACACATATATATATATATATATATATATATATATATATATATATATATATATATATATATATATGTATATATGTACACTCACTACTTTATTGCTTTAAAGTCTTCCTTATTTCATCGTTATCAAATCACAACGTAATTGTCTATGCCTTTCCTCTCATTTTCTTCATCCTTTCTCATTTTCCTACTCATTATTCATCCGTCCTCCCTTCCTCCCCTCCCCTCCTCGGCATTTCGGACGCCTTCCTTTTCTACAATTCAGAAACATGAAAAGAATGAGAATAATTTTTCCATGGTATTTTCCCATTGAAGGAAAGATATCTCCAAACCCAATGACGTTGTATTTCTTCATTAGGCTGACGGCATCGTTTTCCAGTCGATGCCAAACGCCCAGAATCTGATCTGGGGAATGTGCTTCTGGGAGATTCTTATAGCGGTATTTTCCCAATATGAAATTAAATGTTGTATTACTGTATTTTCTATTGATACTCTTTCTGAGGTTTAAATTCTGCGTTGTACATAATTTCACTGATAAGACTTGTTCTAATTACTTAAAAACAACCATTCACTAGACTCGTCACAGTGTATTTGTAAGTAGTTGTTGATGCATAAGCCTTTTTAGCTCAATGCAATTCACACAAAGTTAAGCCTAAGGTGCAAGCAATAAGAGTGAAATCAGAAGGAGCCAAGACTTCTTTCATTACAGATTCAAGAAGCTAAATGCCGTCTATAATGAAGTCTAAAATCGTTAGTCCAACCTTTGTAGGCCATTAATCATATGACTCTCTTCGCGGGTATTCCAGTTTTGCAGTGGAATTAGACTCTAATATATCTACATCTATATCTATAATGATCTATCTATCTATCTATTTATCTGTATATATATTTCTTTATATATATATATATATATATATATATATATATATATATATATATATATATATATATATATATATATACAGAGAGAGAGAGAGAGAGAGAGAGAGAGAGAGAGAGAGAGAGAGAGAGAGAGCCTGAAAAGCAATAAAAACAATGACCAAACTTGACAGGATCTGTCCTGATATGAGTCAGAATATATATATATATATATATATATATATATATATATATATATATATATATATATATATATATATATGTACAATGTATGTATGCATATATGTATGTATATATATATATATATCACACATTACCACAGGTGAAAAAATAAGAAACGGGGTGTAGGTCCTGACCGGTTTCGACTTTATTTCCAAGCCATTGACGAAGGACTGATACAGAGTGTGAGAAGTCACAAATATATATACTACAAGAACAATACTGACGAACATGCACAACCGTTAGAGGCTCCATATCCCCACTCAGGCCGGTGTCGAGGTAGGAGTGGCCTTAAAAACTCATTTGGCTAAAAATCACAATAGACTCTCAGGGACATTGCTGATAAACAGACCATACCCCACCTCAGATCCACACCTGACAGGTGTCATGGAGGCGGGAGTTTGGAAACTCATTAACATTACTACCCTCGTACTGGGTTTACAAATATGATAATCCTATTTTCATATATCTCTACTGCCTACCTTAAAGTTTAAACAATTTACAAATTTCTTTTGATATTAACCCTTTGATTACGGCCGAGATGAGACCTCACACTTACCACAATCCGGAGGGTTTTCAGACGGTAGTCACCGTAGCATGCTACCAGACGCACGAAATCGTAAACAATCATTGTAATAGCGTTTGTATTTGTTGTTTTGCTGCAAATTAACCTGTTTTATTTATATGATAATATTGTGATAGTAGCGATCCGTGATATAGATATTATGCAATTAATGTAACAACACAAATAAATAAACATAGGATAAGTACTATATATCGGGGTTTAGTGTTGCCAGAGGTATAAGCACTGCACTGATTGAGGATGACAGTCTTCTTTTTTTTATCATTTTCTCTAATTCTGTTTGAATCCGTAAAGGACAGCTACATCACAGTTGTGTATTATAGTTAAAAATTATTTGTATATTCGTCAGAAAACTAATCATAAAGAATGTTCATCATTTTATGGTTCCGCTTACTATTCACTAGCTGGGCAAAAAAAAAAAAAAATGAAGAGAGAGAGAGAGAGAGAGAGAGAGAGAGAGAGAGAGAGAGAGAGAGAGAGAGAGAGAGAGAGAGAGAGAGAGAGAGAGAGAGAGAGAGAGAGAATAAAAATTTTTACCTATGATTTATTCCTTCTAATTGTACATCAATAACATTGAGAGTAAGTAGACACAATCACAATATTGGTTGCAATATTAACCACATTTCTGGGTAATATTTTTATCAATGATCAAGCACCCAGCTGACAAGGGATACGCAATCTAGAAATTCAGATGAATTCTGCAGTGTTTGAAAAATGGTTTAAAACCCAGCTTCTTCCCAATATAGGGCCATCTGCCATCATAGTGTTGGATAACGCTTCTTATCATTCAGTTCGAATTAATAAACCTCCGACAATGTCTGCCAAAAAGGATGAAGTTAAAGACTGGCTAATAAAAAATTAGTAAAGTTGCAAAGACATTCATGTAAAGAAAATGATTACGTGATTGACAGACTGGCAAGAGATCATGGACATAGTGGTTAGGCTGCCTACATATCACTGCCAGTATAATGCAACAGAACTGATATGGGCGCAGGTGAAATCATACGTGGCAAAGAAGAATCATTTTAAAAATCAGACCTGCTTCCTTTGGTCAAAGAAGCAATTGAATCCATATCTTCTGACAACTGGGCTAATGATGTGAGACATGCCGAAGATATAAAAAGAGATGACGCTTCAAGAGATGTTTGCATTAATAAATATATAGATTCTTTTGTTATCGATGTAGCATCCTCTGACGAGGATTCTTCATAAGTAATGTCTCCTCATACTTCGATTGTAAATAAATTTATTGCTTTCCCTTGTTGTGTGATATCCTGTTGAACACTGAAATTGAAATAAATTGAAATATAGATCTGTTTTTTCGACAGAAAGTGGCAGAAATATCTAAAAATCTACATATAACAGAAATGCCACAGCAGTGATGAGTATCATATGACAGTGCTTTAAAAGCACAGGTAAATCTAATACTGTATAAATGTGTAATATATATATATATATATATATATATATATATATATATATATATATATATATATATATATATATATAATATGATATAGTTTTGAGCTTTTGAATTGCTTTCTTTATAGTGCATTTGTAATCTGTCTTTTCCTTGCTGTATCAAGGTTGAATTTTCACTGTACAGCTATAAAATAATATATTAAACATTCTTTAAATATTGTTACACCCTAATATATATATATATATATATATATATATATATATATATATATATATATATATATATATATATATGGGTGTGTAATAATATTTAAAGAATATTTATTATGAGCTATTTTATAGGTGCACAGTGAAAATTCAACCTTGATACAGCAAGGAGGTAAAGACGGATCACGGCATACACGAAAGAAAAACAATTCAAAAGCTCAAAACTATATCACAATTATATGACTTTGATAACAGCAAAGGAACAGTAATAAAAACTATAGTAGATGACGTAACTCAAGAACATTGCTCAGTACAGCATCCAAATAAACAAAACTGAAAATGAAAGCACATCTAGGTTTCCAAATTTCTTGCATCTATCATTTCATATATTGAATTTTTTTTTTTTTATCTAAAATTTAAGTGGGACAACAAAACTTCATTCAGAACTTTCTATTATAGTACACGTGCTTGATAACAGGCGCAAACAATGAGAGCTTGAAGTCAGAAGGTTAATGGTCAGTTTAAGAGGGGCAAAGTCTCTTCCTAAAACGGTCGTACTATAGTAACCCCACCCCCGCCTTTCTTGTTTACTTGCTAACCTTGTTTACTCTTATTCAGTTTTCATCCTCTGACTTTACTACTGAAGGTAATCTATTTCTTGTTTTGTCATTGTCATTTTTCAATCTTTAAAGCATATTAATTTTGTAAGCTCTGTTGTCAGTTTTAATTAGTGTTTTGTATCTTTTAGCCAGAAAAGATGGGATATGGGTGATCCTGAAGCGCACCTATTAATAAATATATCAATGATGAGCTGACTGTTCTTCCTATCCGTACTCCCTACTATATATATGCATATATGTATATATGTATATATATATGTATATATATATATATATATATATATATATATATATATGTATTTATATGTATATATATGTATATGTATATATATATATATATATATATATATATATATATATATATATATATATATATATATATATATATCTTTCTATCTATGCATCTATCTCTGTGTCTAACTATCTGTTAATACACACACTAACACACACATATATGTATACATACGTATATATTAACTTTATCACATACACAATTGTTCTGTGCATTAACTAAATTACTAAAGGACCTCATTCAAACTGGATGGTATCTATAGATACCATGCAGTTTGAATGAGGTCCTTTAGTAATATATATATATATATATATATATATATATATATATATATATATATATATATATATATATATATATACATCATGAAGGAAGCAGTAGGGAAAGGCATCCTCATCATCTACAGTTTATTTTCAATGCCGACGTTCGACGAATTCCAAGTCGCATTTTCAAGGCTATAAAATATAATATAATTTATGAACATCAATAACAAATTAATGCAATGGCAACAGCTCTTTATGTAGTAAAAATATTTAAAACAAAACACCTCATTCCAAGACAAGTCAATAATGAGTAAAAGGAGTTCACTAAAATCTTAAAACAACCTACCTATATGAAAGAAAGAACAAGACTAACATAAATAAGTACAAACAGAGTGAGGAAAACCAGTTGCCCAAACTAGGCTATAAACAATTTCACTGAGGACGATTGAGTATTTAACGACGGCACAGTCTTCCTGATAATTATGGATTCTAGGATGGTTAAGTCGTTGTTGTTCTGCACTCGGCCTAGGATGGAAAAATCCTTGCTGTCAATATAAGTTTTACATAATTTTGAATGATTTCGTATATTTGATTGCTCAGGATTAGATAACCTGCTACCTGTTCTATGACTTATGCCCTGTGGGAATCTATGCGGACCTTCAACAGCCTCCTCGTGCATCCCACATATGTATATCCCGTGATCACATCCCGGGCAAGTGTACTTGTAAACAACGCTGGACGAAAACAGAGGACTGAGCCGGTCTTTGACTCTGAACAGAGACCCTATTGTAAAGGGATTTTTCGGGATGATTTTCAGGTTTAAAGCTGGAAAACTCTTTTGAATAATGGCTGTGCATTTTCTCCTAAAAGTATCATCATGCACGAAAGGAAACTTGCATACATCTTTAGTTTCGGCACAGTCGATTCAGGTGTTGCCGGAGTCATTTTCTGTAGTAGCAGTTTATTTAGGATCTGAAAAAAAGTCGTGATGGAAAACAATTATTATTGAAATATTTCACTAAAAAGGATATCTCATCGTGGAAATTCTTCCAGTTTGACGAGTGGGTGTAAGCCCTATGGAGGAGGGTTAAAATAGAGTTCAGTTTCAAATGAAAGAAACACGAACTATAAAATTCATTCCCAAACCAGTAAATGTATTTTTCTATACACACCTGTGTAAAAACCTGAGTCACCTCTGGAAATAATAAGATCAAGGAAGGGGAGTTTGTTATTTACCTCCTTCTCCATAGCGAACCTTATGTTTGGATGTTGTCGGATGACGAACTCCAGAAAGGACTCTGCATGACATTCATGACGAAATAGGGAGAACGTGTCGTCAACATATCTTCGATAAAATAGAGGGCGGAACCTAATGGGACATTCTTCTATTATGCGCTCCTCCAGGGAGCACATGAAGATGTTAGCAAAAAATTGACCAAGTGGTGATCCCATGGCCATCCCTTCAGTTTGTTTATACAAACTGAAGGCAAAGGTCGTGTCCAGCACGGCCAGCTCTAAAAGTTGTTTAAAAATGTCCTACTAAAATTATTAAAAATTGCATCTTCATCAGTAAAAAAGTTTGCTTAATATTATCTCAGTATTATTATTATTATTATTATTATTATTATTATTATTATTATTATTATTATTATTATTATTGGAGAAGCAATTCACAGTTATGTATATGTACATATATTTAAAGATAAATATACAACTGTGGATTTGCTACTTCATTTTAAGACTCATGCTACTATGAGTATTTTTTTATTACTATTATTTTTTTTTTTTTAGAATATGAATCCAATTCATACGGGACAAGCATACAGGGACCATTGACTTGAAATACAAGCCTCCAAAGTATATGGTAGACAGGTTTTCCAGGAATATTGGAAAAGTTTTCCGTGCGTCTTTAATAGTGTTCTTGAAGACTCTAAAACTTATTTCTTTTCCGAAGAAGAATTTTTATTTAAATAAGACAAGCGATTTAAACTACTCTGTATCCTTCAAAAAATCTACTATTATAATTTGATGCTGGTACCATAAAAACTATATATTTATAACTTACTCTGCTATGCGAAAAAACTTAATCATTCCTTGCTGGAGGCAGCCATCTCTCTCTCTCTCTCTCTCTCTCTCCCCTTAATAAGGTGATCAATGGCAATGGAGAAGCCTTGTTAAAACAAAAAGGTCACTTTTCTCTTGAAGCTGACTGGATTACTGGGCGCTAGTGATGACCATTTCAGGAAACAGAAATTCTTGAGACCACCTTATTTTTAACTATTGGGAAAAATTAACGCACACAGACGCACAAACCAGTGTATACACACACACACACACACACACACATATATATATATATATATATATATATATATATATATATATATATATATATATAAAATATATGTATATATACTTATATATACATATATTTATGTATATGTATCTATCTCTAATAATAATTTCAAGTTGATCTTGTCCTCCCTGGGGTGAAATTTTCTAGAAAGCTTTATTGCCACGAAAATAGCATTTTTTTAAAGAAATAAATGTAAATGTAGCGAAAAATCATCATCATCGTATCCTTTTCCTCGTCGTCGGGAGGAGATATCTATCTATCTATCTATCTATCTATATGTATATATATACATATATATAGATATATAAATATATGTAGATATATATATATATATACATATATATATATATATATATATATATATATATATATATATATATATATATATATATATATATATATATATATATATATATATATATATATATATATGCATACATGTATATAATATATATACATATATGAATATATATATATATATATATATATATATATATATACATATATACTGTATATATTTATATATATATATGTATGTGTATGTATATATACATATATATATATATATATATATATATATATATATACATATATATATATATAAATATATATATATATATATATATATATATATATATATATATATATATATATATATATATATATATATATATATATATATATATATAAATAAATATATATATATATATATATATATATATATATATATATATATATATATAAATATATATATATATATATATATATAAATATATATATATATATATATATATATATATATATATATATATATATATATAAATATATATATATATATATATATATATATATATATATATATATTATATATATATATATATATATATATATATATATATATATATATAAATATATATATATATATATAAATATATATATATATATATATATATATATATATATATATATATATATATATATATATATATTTCTCCCAGCGACGAGAGAAAAGGATACGATGATGATTTTTCACTAAATTTTAATTTCTTTCTTTTTTAAATATTGATGTTTTCGTGGCAATAAAGCTTTCAAGAAAATTTCATACCTTCTGCTGCAAGAAAGAATCATTGTCGCCTGGCGCCGTAATATCTTCGTGTTTTTCCTGCAGTCGTTTTAGAAATTCTTCCGCTCATGCGTATAGCGCCATCACTCAATAGGTGTACTGACACCAAGGACTACAGTGGCCATCTCAGGATCCTCCAGGAAGACGTCTTGAAGCCTTCAGAGACAGCATGTGAGCAAAGAAGGCGAAGTTTATGGTTAAAATGAACTGGATGACGAAGCAGATCGACTAAAAGAGATTTTCAAGAGGGAAAAGTACATCACGAGAATGGCAGATAGCTTCAGTCTGTAATTGTTTACTGCTGAAAATATGGACTACTTCGCGGAGCAGTATGAAGTCGAGGTTCCCGCCTTCTGCGATTATTCGGCACCTCTACAGTCGTATTGTCACTCACGGACGCAAGCTCTTCATTCGAAATAAGGAAGGAAATAATCAAGAAGAGAGGAAGACAGTGGAACGGAGGAACTGAAGAATTTATACGAAATAAAAGGTAGAGAACTTGAGGTGTTTTCTAAGCTGATTGAGAGGGGATTTTGGATGCCCAAAATTACCGCTTGGAGCAGTTCTTCGCTCGAAATAAGAAAGAGAAGGAACAAAAAAAAGAGACGACATCGGCGTGGAGGTATACTGAAGAATGCTGACGAAGAATAAAGTAGATAACCTGAGGTGTTAGAAACTACTTCAAAGATTTTGGATTCACAGAATTACTTTTCGGAGAAGCAAGGAAGAATCGAAGGGATGATCAATATCGTCAGTAAGAGGGAATCTCATAAGTTTATAGAAGACGACTCCTTAAAGCAAAGAAGCTGTTTATGTGCCAGAAAAAGAACTCCAAGTAATGGCTATCACGATGTTGAAATGATCTAAAACCTTCGAGATTTTCCTTGAAGACATTTTGGAATCCTTCAGTCCTCCGGCTCCTGGAAGGACGAGAGAAATGCCATTCGCGCATGCGCCGAGCTTAAAAGTGTCCAAGAACAATCTCCGAGATGCTTCAAATCGTCTGAAGCCTTCGGAGACAGAAAGTGTCAGTTTTGAAAAGTAGGGTAAGAGAAAGCAAAGAGTATTGGTGAGGGGAAGGGTCCGACCCAGAGGCCGCTTCCTTCCTCCAAGGAAGCAGCCTATGGGTCTGACCCTTCCCATGGAAAGGGCCCAAGCCCTTTAAGGATTGGCCCCAAAAGCCTACAAGGCTTTGCCAGTCTTTTGAGGGCAGCCTTGAAGGGAAGGGTCCGACCCAGAGGCTGCTTCCTCGGAGGAAGGCAGGTATCCTGTCAGGCTGGGGAAGCAGGCCTGAGAGGGCCCAAGAACTTCAAGGATGAGGCCCAAAGTCCTCCTAGGCTGGCCAGTCTCTTGAGGGCAGCCTTGAAGGGAAGGGTCTGACCCAGAGGCTGCTTCCTCGGAGGAAGGCAGGTATCCTGCCAGGCTGGGGAAGCAGGCCTGGAGAGGGCCCAAGAACTTCAAGGATGAGGCCCAAAGTCCTCCAAGGATGGCCAGTCTCTTGAGGGCAGCCTTGAAGGGAAGGGTCCGACCCAGAGGCTGCTTCCTCGGAAGAAGGCAGGTATCCTGCCAGGCTGGGGAAGCAGGCCTGAGAGGGCCCAAGAACTTCAAGGATGAGGCCCAAAGTCCTCCAAGGATGGCCAGTCTCTTAAGGGCAGCCTTGAAGGGAAGGGTCTGACCCAGAGGCTGCTTCCTCGGAGGAAGGCAGGTATACTGCCAGGCTGGGGAAGCGGGCCTGGAGAGGGCCCAAGAACTTCAAGGATGAGACCCAAAGTCCTCCAAGGATGGCCAGTCTTTTGAGGGCAGCCTTGAAGGGAAGGGTCCGACCCAGAGGCTGCTTCCTCGGAGGAAGGCAGGTATCCTGCCAGGCTGGGGAAGCAGGCCTGGAGAGGGCCCAAGAACTTCAAGGATGAGGACCAAAGTCCTCCAAGGATGGCCAGTCTCTTAAGGGCAGCCTTGAAGGGAAGGGTCTGACCCAGAGGCTGCTTCCTTGGAGGAAGGCAGGTATCCTGCCAGGCTGGGGAAGGGCCTGGAGAGGGCCCAAGAACTTCAAGGATGAGACCCAAAGTCCTCCAAGGATGGCCAGTCTCTTGAGGGCAGCCTTGAAGGAAGGGTCCGACCCAGAGGCTGCTTCCTCGGAGGAAGGCAGGTATCCTGCCAGGCTGGGGAAGCAGGCCTGGAGAGGTCCAAGAACTTCAAGGATGAGGCCCAAATTCCTCCTAGGCTGGCCAGTCTCTTAAGGATAGCCTTGAAGGGAAGGGTCTGACCCAGAGGTTGCTTCCTCGGAGGAAGGCAGGTATCCTGCCAGGCTGGGGAAACGGGCCTGAGAGGGACCAAGAACTTCAAGGATGAGACCCAAAGTCCTCCAAGGCTGGCCAGTCTCTTGAGGGCAGCCTTGAAGGGATGGGTGGGCAGCCTTGAAGGGATGGGTCCGACCCAGAGGCTGCTTCCTCGGAGGAAGGCAGGTATCCTGCCAGGCTGGGGAAGCAGGCCTGGAGAGGGCCCAAGAACTTCAAGGATGAGGCCCAATGTCCTCCAAGGATGGCCAGTCTCTTAAGGGCAGCCTTGAAGGGAAGGGTCTGACCCAGAGGCTGCTTCCTCGGAGGAAGGCAGGTATCCTGCCAGGCTGGGGAAGCAGGCCTGAGAGGGCCCAAGAACTTCAAGGATGAGACCCAAAGTCCTCCAAGGCTGGCCAGTCTCTTGAGGGCAGCCTTGAAGGGAAGGGTCCGACCCAGAGGCTGCTTCCTCGGAGGAAGGCAGGTATCCTGCCAGGCTGGGGAAGCAGGCCTGGAGAGGGCCCAAGAACTTCAAGGATGAGGCCCAAAGGCCTCCAAGACTGGCCAGTCTCTTAACCCTATCTGGTGCAAGTTGGGTCTGGCAGACCCACCCTACGGGATTTTTTTCATTTTTAGATAATTTTATTTAATAATCGTTTTTAGTTGATTCTATGATTACCAAAATATGGGAAATTATTAATTATTTTAATTTTCATTAGCCCTTTGATTACGGCCGAGATGAGACCTCACACTTACCACAATCCGGAGGGTTTTCAGACGGTAGTCACCGAACTTCAGCATGCTACCAGACGCACGAAATCGTAAACAATCATTGTAATAGCGTTTGTATTTGTTGTTTTGCTGCAAATTAACCTGTTTTATTTATATGATAATATTGTGATAGTAGCGATCCGTGATATAGATATTATGCAATTAATGTAACAACACAAATAAATAAGCTGCCAGTAATAAAGGAATATTCCAAAATCGGCAATTATTCCAACGGTCACGCCAACCAAATTCGACAAAGTGGAAGGTACAGCGAGCTGAAAACAAAGCAGGTCATTTCTGTCAAAGCACACGTGCATCTCAATATCACCTACATACATACATACAGTATATGTAATGAACACACACACATTACTGCATCTATATATATATATATATATATATATATATATATATATATATATATATATATATATATATATATATATATATATATATATATATATATATGAATCCATGACAACGGCAACAATGATTACACGACACAACAATACATTTTGGACACTAGCGAATATGGACATTTGGAAGGTGACAATCGTATTTCCATGGCTGAGACGTGGGTGGTACGTGAGATGCCGGAATCCTTTTGATGGAAATGACCGGTCGTTGTTTTCTGCTCTTGCTTACCTTCCACCTGTGTTGAGTTTGGTGGCCCTGAACGCTGGAATACTACCTTGGGAATAGGGCCTGGATTATCCTTGTCCTTCGGACAGATTCCAATTCAATGTTTGATTGACGATGGCGGTCAAAAGTCAGGGGGAAAGTGGAAACAACCTCCTTGAATGGAAATCGTATTAGCCGCAAGTAAAAAGGGAGGTTCCAGAATCCGCATTTGTCAATGAAACAAGGAATTGGAGACTGCCAGGGCTTGGGATAATCCTGGGGCCCATTTTCAAGCTAATATTCCAACGGTCACGCCCACCAAATTCGACAAAGGTGGAGGGTACAGCGGCTGAAAACAAAGCAGTTCATTTCTGTCAACAGGACACGTGCATCTGAAATGCCACCTACGCGCGTCGTCTGTCACACTTGCATGTGACATGTAAACACAATTGCCACCTCGCCACATTCACTAGGGATCAATATTATAAATCACATTGCTGATCAAAATGTGTAATTGTGTGTGTGTGTGTATGTGTATGTATATATATACTATATATGTATGTATGTATGTATGTATGTATGTATGTATATATATATATATATATATATATATATATATACATATATATATATAATTGACTATATATACATGTGTGAGTACTTATATATATATATATATATATATATATATATATATATATATATATATATATATATATATATATATGAAGGCAATGCCCTGAAGGAAAGAGAAACGAGTCTGCTAAGTAAAGGACAATACGTCGAAAAGCCTTGCAATACTCTGTTGCTTCTCTTTCCTTCGTGGAATTGTCTTTATTTATATATTCATCACGTTCCATATTCTCATGATTCATTATATATATATATATATATATATATATATATATATATATATATATATATATATATATATATATATGTGTGTAATATATATACAATTAATTACATATATATGAGTGTATATATATATATATATATATATGTTTGTGTGTGTGTGTATGTAAAATACAAACACATACTCACACCTATCCCTATAAAAATAAAAATGGATAAATTCCTGTTACAAAAATGATTATATATACATATGAACTGTATATATATATATATATATATATATATATATATATATATATATATATATATATATATATATATATATATATATATATATATATATATATATATATATATATATATATATATATATATATATATATATATATATATATATATATATATATATATTATATATATTATATATTATATATATATATATATATATATATATATATATATATATATATATATATATATATATATATATATATATTTAATCACTAACATTTTGGAATTTGTTCAATTGTTTTTGAACCAATATTCGGGGAAGTTGTAGGGTTTTGTAGATCATTTTATTCTGTTATAATTTTCTACAGATATTTTTCTTTTCCTTCAATTATTCTAGTGGTACCTGTTTACTTACATCTTATTTTTGAGAAACATCTAATGAAAATGTCAGCAAATGCCGCATGAAAGTTGGGTATTGTTCTTAAGTCCTCATATACTTATATGAGTGATTAAATCAGTGCAACATTTTTAGGTAATTTGTCCTTCCTTTACTAGGATACTGTTCTCCGGGAGATGTCTGCTTCTGCCAGAGATTTATATCTTTTAGAGTGGTTCGAGGTGGAAGGTTTCTTTGGCAGCTATGCCTTGGACTATAGACGGATGGTCTCTTGTTTGTCACTTTTTCATAAGTTGTATTTTGACATATCTTTCACATTCTCAGTTGATCCCTGATCCCCTGTTGCTGTCGAGAGCAACCAGGTTCGCTGAACAGCAGCATCAATGTGCAGTAAATGTACCTCGCCTTCGAACTTTCAGTTCCAGGGGACCTTTATTCCTCACGCCTTACGACTGTGGAACAGCCTCTTTACTGAGGATGTGTTGCAAACGGAACTTCAAAAGTTCAAGTGAATGTAATGCATTACTACCCTTATGCAATACATCTTGTATTTAATACTTTGTTTACATTTTTATTTATTTATTGTTAGTACATCTGTTTTCTAATAACTGATCTCCTCTTTCTGTATTTCCTACTACCTTCTGTTATTTCACTCGAATGAACACCATTTTCTTAGGATGCTTGAATTTCAAGTTAGTTACCCTGTGGGCTTGTCTCATATGGATAGGGTTCATCTTCTGAATAATAATAATAATAATAATAATAATAATAATAATAATAATAATAATAATAATAATAATAATAATAACAACAACATTGTCTATATTCATTAATCTCATGGTAACGGTTATTATATTGTTATTATTATTCTCATATATCATAAATCATCAATACCATGATTATCAGATTTACATTACATCCGACTCATTTTATATTTTATGATATCCAGTCTTCAAACGACAGAAAAGGAACATTAAACGCAAAATAGTAATATTACTTACTTCTCTCTCTCTCTCTCTCTCTCTCTCTCTCTCTCTCTCTCTCTCTCTCTCTCTCTCTCTCTCTCTCACTAAAGACTAAAGCCATAATTTGATGAAGAAAATTATAATACGGATGAATTTCAACATTTATTTTTACAAAAATCTTTTGCTGTAGATAAAAACAAAATCAGAAAATGTATAAACACATAAGACTCAATATGATTGGAAGAAGCTTTTATGACATAAGTTGAATGAAATCAAACAATGTGAATAACAAATGGTTATGAATCTGAATATTTAATAAGCTGAACATAATAATCTTGACAAAACTTTTACGACAGAATTCTAGTAATTCAGAAGTGTGTGGTATTCTCTGAAACAAGGAGCGACACATAGTCCTACATTGCAGTCTTTACACATGAAATATGTCTGCTGGCCTTTCTTGGGCCTACGGGATGTATGCGAGCACACACGACATCTTAGTCTAGGTCGCAGTTGTTTTTCTGTTGAGGGAACTGGATCAGGAAAGTGTCTTTTTGTTAGCCGCCTTGGCTGAGTTATTACGGTGCGGGTAATTATCTTGTTAGGTGCTGGAGGGTACCTTTCAATCAACTGCAGAACGACTGACTTAGAAAACTGTAAATATGACCCTTTCTTGCCAGTAACAAATCCATGCAAGTGATGACAGTTTACTAGTATCATATCAAGCAGACGGAAAAATAGTTTTATGTACCATCTCGTGGTTTTACGGATACACTTCACAGAACTAATAAGCATGTCGTTCTTGTCCACAATCCGCATTTTCTTATTATAGTCAACAACGCATGCAGGTTTTTGCACAAATTCCCCTGGTCGACACCTTTTTTCACAGTCTACCATTATATTTTCATGTACTGAAGATAACATATACACTGTCCTGTTATCCTGCCATTTTAAACCTAATATTCCATTGCAGTTTTGAGACGAAATCTCAGATTTGTTCACATCAGGAAATTTAGGCATAAATTTCCTATTTTTCCGGACTGTTCCACATGCTCCTGTTTCGTTGTCGCCCAAATACTTGAGCAGTTTTGGGCTGCAATACCAATTATCGAAATACAGGATGTGATGTTTTCCGAGATGCGAGGCCATAAATGTTTTTACCACAGAACCAGATACCCCTAGATCCTCATCTACCAATATCTCTGTATCTTTTCCAGTATAGATTATAAAATCGACAATATAATCCGTTTTGGCATCACAAAGTTCAAAAATATTTTCACTCCAAATCGACTTCTTTTATCTGGAATGTACTGCTTGAAACTTAGCCTTCCCTTCCATAACATTAAACTTTCATCTATGCATAAATCCTGGAAAGGTTGAAATTTTTCCTGAATTTTCTACGCACACTGTCGAGCACGTGTTTAATTTTTTTAGTTTATTATCTGGGCTTGTTTCCTGTGAATTATCAACGAAATGTAGAACCCGTAGAATTTGAAGAAATCTGTCCCTTGCCATCAGCCTTCTCACTCCTTTTTGTCTCGAATGTCTCAAGCGTAGTCCAGTAATCTACGATGCGATGTTTACTTATATGCGACATGATCATAATCACACAAAGGAACCGTATCATTTCCTCCACAGTAACCTGAGCAAATTTTCGCAAATACTTTGGCACTGCATCTCCTAGCGTATCAACAAGGAATCTCTGATAACGGTTTGTCTCTTCAGCAATCAGCCCCATAAATTCGTTGTCGAAAAATTCAAAAATAGTCTACTTCCTTTGAATTTTCATTCACATTACATTTCGACGTAATGCCACTGCCACTGCTGTCAAATATGAAATCTCTGGGCTGGAAATTGCTGGCAGCCCACTCCCACTCATCACCTGGGTCACTTCGCTGTCTCCGCCTTCTTTTGACACCTTGGCTTTCATTTGTAGGTGGCAGATTTTCGTCATTTTCACTGTCGGTTGATATTTCATCACTGTCTCTTGTACCAGGACCATAATTATCCATTTCATTTCCTTCTAAATCCGATTCATTTTCATATCCAGAAAATGAGTCGAGAAGGTCTATAAAATAGTTATCCTCGTCGAGAGCTCTTCTCTCGATCTGCCGGCGGTCAACTCGAGGATGTCGTACCCTTGACCCGTCCTCCTGTGACATCTTGATGAAGACTAATGAATTTTAGGAAACACGTGAATTTATATGAATTCACTGTATGGCAACTGACAGACTGTTACCATATCAAGAAAAGAGGCCAGTATTTCAATCATCAGTCCTTCACATAAAAGGAAATTACCGGTGCTCGTATACGACACAACAGTGTTCCAGGCCAGTTTATTAAATGCGTCGTATACGTTACAACCGAAATCACTTTTTGGTTAAAGGATCAAGTTTATACATCCCTAAACTGATATTCATATTATGGTTGTAACTTTCTTTTTATGAAGCTAGATTCAATGATGTTCCTTTCCAGTGCATTATTAGAATATACAATCCTTTTGCCCCTTCCCAGTTGATAGCATGATTGTTCTCACTAACATGTACAAATAACCACTGTTCCCTTGTGCATATCTCACACATTTTCTTATGCTGTTCAATTCTTTTTCCAGTGCTTTCCAGTTTGGCCAATATAAAAAGTTGTCACAAGACTTACACGGAATTTTATATACACACCCTTTAATATTGTCTGGGAGTTCTTGATAAGTACATTTTTTCATTGTTGTATTGTTCTTAAATGCGACATTAACACCAAAATTCTTAAGAAGATGACTGGAATATCTTTCATACTATTATTATAAGGCAGAACAAGCAAATTTTTTGTGTTGTAAGGTTCTTTCTGGTTTTGATACATAGTCTTTTTTGCCGCTTCAAATGCACTGTTTAATACACTATCAGGATATTTCAATTTTTTTGCCTGCATTCTAATCTTATCTATTTCATCATCAACATATTCAGGGCTACATACTGTAATGCTCTTAAAAACATAGATGAAAACACTGACTTTTTTTAACCTATTATTGCTTTGTCCAGAATAGAAATGCACATAGGAAGAAATATTAGTGGGTTTTCTATACACACTATATTTAAACCGACAAAGCAATAAGGTTAAAAAGTCAGTGTTTTCATCTATGTTTTTAAGAGCATTACGGGTATGTAGCCCTGAATATATTGATGATGAAATAGATAAGATTAGGAATGAAGGCAAAAAATTGAAATATCCTGATAGTGTATTAAACAGTGCATTTTTGGCAAAAAGACTATGTATCAAACCAGAAAGAACCTTACAACACAAAAAATTTGTTTTGTTCTGCCTTATAATAATAGTATGAAAGATATTCCTCATCTTCTTAAGAATTTTGGTGTTAATGTCGCATTTAAGAACAATACAACAATGAAAAATGTACTTATCAAGAACTCCCCAGACAATATTAAAGGGTGTGTATATAAAATTCTGTGTAAGTCTTGTGACAACTTTTATATTGGCCAAAACTGGGAAAGCACTGAAAAAAAGAACTGAACAACATTAAGAAATGTGAGATATGCACAAGGGAACAGTGGTATATTTGTACATGTTAGTGAGAACAATCATGCTATCAACTGGGAAGGCAAAAGGATTGTATATTCTAATAATGCACTGAAAGGAACATCATTGAATCTAGCTTCATAAAAGAAAGTTACAACCATAATATGAATATCAGTCAAGGGATGTATAAACTTGATCCTTTAATATCAAAAGAAATTTGTAAATTGTTTAAACTTTAAGGTAGGCAGTAGAGATATATGAAAATAGGATTATCATATTTGTAAACCCAGTACGAGGGTAGTAATGTTAATGAGTTTCCAAACCCGTCCTCCATGACACCTGTCAGGTGTGGATCTGAGGTGGGTATGGTCTGTTTATCAGCAATGTCCCCTGAGAGTCTATTGTGATTTTTAGCCAAATGAGTTTTTAAGGCCACTCCTACCTCGACACCGGCCTGAGTGGGGATATGGAGCCTCTAACGGTTGTGTATGTTCGTCAGTATTGTTCTTGTAGTATATATATTTGTGACTTCTCACACTCTGTATCAGTCCTTCGTCAATGGCTTGAAATAAAGTCGAAACCGGTCAGACCTACAAAAGGTTTCTTATTTTTCACCTGTGGTAATGTGTGATAAATGAATCACGTACAAAAGTGATAATAATCATATATATATATATATATATATATATATATATATATACATTATTTATATATATATGTACAATATATGTATGTATATACATAATATTGAGAAATATTAATCCAAAAATACCGTTTATTATCAAATTCACTACACGTTGGAAATAACTTGCACCCAAGAGGAATTATAACTGACGAGTGGTTCTTCACCAGTAGGATCTGAACTGCTGGTCTGGCTTTACCCAACGTCATACACTGACTTTTAACCTTTGACAAATGTATATATGTATATATATATGTATATATATATATATATATATATATATATATATATATATATATATATATATATATATATAGGCATGTATATACACACACTTACACGCACACACACACACACATATATATATATATTATATATATATATATATATATATATATATATATATATATATATATATATATATATATATATATTCTTGAAGATGAAATGATTTTCCTATCAGATCCCCAGTTTACATTCAATGTTTTCGAAACATTAGTTTCACGAAAAGTGTTAGATACGCAACGAATATCTAAAATGGAAACTATGCTATCATTCGTTCTGATATCGAATTGGAGAGAGAGAGAGAGAGAGAGAGAGAGAGAGAGAGAGAGAGAGAGAGAGAGAGAGAGAGAGAGAGAGAGATATTCCTCCTCTTTCATTAGCTTTTGTTAGTTCTTATAAAGGGCAAATTCATTCTTTTCCAAGCTACGACATTTAGCAACCCTGGCAACAGAGAGCAATGGGAATATTATTCCTTCTTGTTCTCCCCTAGTCATGCTTATATACTTTTAACGAAATCTTTCGCTATATACGGTCTTACGGTGTGTTTTTTTTATATAAATTTAACCTTTATTAGAGGAAAATTGCACTGTTCAACTAGATATACACTCGAGTGATTAATACACACACAAAAATATATATATATATAATATTTATATAATTATATGCGTGTGTATGTATGTATGGATGGATGGATGGGGAACATGATCCATTGGTTAGCCCGTTCACCTCACCAGTAAAAGAGCAATGGAGCGATCCCGGATTCTCATTTTGTATTTGATGGGTAAGTGGTAATTAGTCGATTATGCTGAACTGGGTAAGTGGTAATTAGTCGATTATGCTGCACCACAATCCTGGTGAAGAAGAGCACGGGGCCGGCAACCTTATCCCAAAAGATTTGTCTAAAACCTGAAGGCTACCACCACAAGCATCAAGTGTCAAGGCCGCATAAAGAAATGATAAATATTTATGATCAATATCCAGTTTATATCATAAATATTTTTGCTAATTTGTTTCCGAAAGAAATTCATTGATTGTGAAATTGTGATTTCCTGCATACTAATAGAAAACAAGGATTGCAGTCTTATTTCAACCTTAAAAACCACATGCGAATGGGAAGTAAATCTTGAAAATAAAAGATATTTTTAGTGAATGAAAGCACTCTTTCATTAAACTTGAAGCGTAATTCTCTGCTGTCTCAAAGGGCCATTGAAGAAAAATATTTACTTTTTATGTAGTAAAAAATGTGTTAACGAAAGATAAAGCATATAAACCAAAGTTGGTATCGCATAAATTTCTTCCATTTTTTCCCCGGTGGAATGAATGCAATACATTCTGATGTCGTTGAATTCATGCCTAAATAAATCTCTACCCAGACATGTAGCTTTGGATTATCACGTCGAGAAAATTCGTATTCTCTCTCTCTCTCTGGTTCGCGTGGACGAATGGTGAAGCTCTCGGTTGCGGATTCTGCATTCGATCACCGAAGCGGGTGAGGAAAAATAGTTGGGAGCGTTTGAGGAAAGGGACGTTATGAGCTCTTGACCCTGAAAATGTGATACGTTTCTAGCGACACAGAGAAGAGATTTAGGCACTTGGTTTTATCCGTCGTTGTTGGTCGCAGTTTTGGGTAAAGATCGAAAGGAAGAGAGGAAAAAAATTGGCAGTTTTCGTCATGATGTAGAGAGAGAGAGAGAGAGAGAGAGAGAGAGAGAGAGAGACGAAGGGGTAAAATACAAGACGCGAATCATCATTTCTCCGTCAAAAGGTATAACTTCAAAGTTAATAAGGGTGGGGAGGGGGTTGGCCTCGACGAGATACTCTTGACCCCACCGGGGCGAAACCATTCATCAGATACTTCTCTCTCTCTCTCTCTCTCTCTCTCTCTCTCTCTCTCTCCCCACGACATTTGCGACCCAGGACAATTGCGTCCCTGGATAATTGCACACTTAAGGTAATATCTGAAATGTTTGAAAGAATTAAAGATAATCTTAAATTTTCTTAAAGTTTATTTATGCATAAAATACATTATCAATCTAAAGGCTGATCATATTTTAAAAATTCTTATTTCAAAAATCAAAGTATGCTTTCAAAAACTAAATTGAACGGTATGGATGTTGCGAGCTATGCCCTTTAAGAAATTTATTTTGTCTTCAGGATTATACCTTTCTAATAGTGCCATGATTTGCTGACTTGCATTTTTATTCTTCTGCCGCACTGGATTTCCTCTTTGGAAATCACCGTTTATTTTTCTTTAATGCAATAGCCTCCTCGTTCTTGAATGCATCAACTAATTTACAAATAGAGGAGAGTTGGCAGGTTACTGAGAACTGCAAAGCAATATGCAACCCTTCTAAACTATTGTTAGATCTGGGCAACTGGTTGAAAGCTCTTTCTCGAACTCTCCAGGAATCGACAGAAAAACTTGGTGCCATCCTTATTACTCTTGCTTGGCCAATGTGAGTCATTTAAAAATAGGCGATAAATTGAGAGGCAAATCACACTCATCGGACAAATCAATAAAGCCCTCGATAACGTCACTTACATGGCGAAATGATAACCAGACAAACACCTAATCTTTAAACTGAACTCTTCATCTTCTCTCTATGTTGCTGTCTTAACGCTAGGTCATAGATTTTCTTGAAAACAGACTTTGATAAATGAAAAAGGCATGAACTCCATGCCTGTGAAAACATTTCTGCCAAACCTCTCTGAGCTCTTATTTCGAAGTCTGTCAACAGTGATTTTGGATGAAGTTGGTTTCAGTTGCAACAAATACGTTAGTAGCGGGATATTTGTTTCTCTTGTCTTACCTGGAAGAATGGCGAAAATGCGGGGAATACTAACTGCAACCTTTTGGATACGGATGCAATACAGATGAAAATATATTGCTGGGCTAACTTTAACAGTGCCATCTGCTGCCCAATTAGGAAATCTTATCAAAACTTCCAAATCATCTTCCGTCGCAAATATAAGTATTCTATTCTCGTCATCAATAAGAGAATCAAGGGCAAGAAACTTTTCTCCAGTCCTACGCGAAGAGTAGGCTTCAGGCGCACCTCGTAATTACTCCTTTGTTGTGGAAATGAAGGTGCATTTTGTGCTTTTTATCTCCACCGACGCACAGTTTTTGACCACGACGATAAATTAGGCATGTGTGTAACTGAAAACTCATCTTGGTTAGAGACAGTTTCTTCATCCTGCTGGTTCATTTACTGACACTGATGTAGTTTTTAACTGAGAAATAGCCTCGTGCTTTGATTTTAGCTGCTGAAGATCCATGCTTATGCTCATTAGTTCGTGTGGTTATTGAATCTTTCACAGTATGAATTCTTGCTTTGAAAGATCTCTCTACACATTTCCAGTACGTTTTGGTTCCATCGGCGTTTTTCTTATGATAGTGATGGCTGAAAGTCTCCTCGTCCAAAAATATCTTTCCACCAGTGTTTGGTTTTCGAAACTTAGCCATGGGTCTCGAGATAAAATCTAGAATCTAGGAGATGTTTGTTCTGCTGTCATTGAAAGAACTAAATTAAAAGTGTTTTGGTTAATTTTCACCGGGTTTAAAAAGTTACTTTTCACACTTGATGGTCACTACTTTTGTATATTTATCAAAATTTATGGTACTACCCTTTTGCTGTGGTCGCGCGACCAGACTTAGGGCATAGATCACTGGAATCTTTGACTAAAATCTCTAGAAAAATATTTCTGTAAAAACCAACGATGTCTTTGATCTTCAGTATTAGAAGCCGCGGAATTTAATGTTTAATAATAATAATAATAATAATAATAATAATAATAATAATAATAATAATAATAATAATAATGTGATGAATTTCATGCTTAGAAGACTGCTAACGTTTTAATTTGATTAATTTCTGCGCTCCCTCTCTAGTCGCTCTCGAACTGTTAAATTAAAAAGTCGAGAAATTACACCGAGACTCTTAAAATTGTCATAAAATTCAATGTACTTAACGTACAAACTCAAAGCATCTAAAAACAATATCTTGAAAAAATTTATACACAAACAAGGAATAATAATAATAATAATAATAATAATAATAATAATAATAATAATAATAATAATAATAATAATAAGAAGAAGAAGAAGAAGAAGAAGAAGAACAACAACAACAACAACAACAACAACAACAACAACAACAACAACAACAACACGAAGATGAGAAACATAATGCTGACAACTGCTCTGATCGCTCAGAGACTAATATTTCAAGGTTTTCCATCAAGAAAAAAAAAGAGGAAAAACAAATTGTTAAAATTCTTAGGTCCTCCTGCCGTTTCCTCTTTTACTTCCGGTGCACGTGACCTCAATCTGTGAGAGACTTCTGGGAAACGAGACGAAGACAGGTTTGATTTCGACCCAGCGACAGTCGCTTGATTTTTGAACATCGGTCCCGGCCTCTTTCTGAGGTCTTCAATTACGTCGGTTTATTATGGGCATGATTTTAATTATACGAATTTCTCTTGCGCCTTCGAATGATTTAAGGTTCGTTTGTTTTCTCTTCAAATTTTTTAGCTTCGACATGAGTTATTTTTTCAATATCGTTTGTTGCTTTCAAATCTCTTTCTTGCTTCTTTGCGTGTCATCATTTGATGTTTCTATAAGAATTATGAAATTGGGGTTTTAATTCATTACGCCTAAAAGATATTTTCATATACGTTAGGTTTACCTGTAAGATTTGTCAATGGAAATGCTATAATGCAATACTGGGTTTTAAGAAGCCTGCTCATCTGGGGTAAGCTCAACAAGACACGATGAGTTTCACGGACCATTCGTAAATCATCTCATATGTTTTCAACATTGCTTCATCAGCAAGGGACCACGAGATCAATCCCACGGGTTGACAACGACTTAGGCATTGTCCCTGCAGAAATCTACTGTAACGAAGACGAAATTAGTAGGAACGTACGCCCATGTAGGTTTGTAAAATGTGTATATTTGTAATTATGTATGTACGTATAAATAACAAACAGAAACAGGATTACAGCAATTAAAAGAGACACATGGGAATTACATAGAGCTTATCGAAATTTCGCGATGAAATAATGAAGTTTTGAATATTGAACGCAAAATGGATTAACTCTCACGAATAACCGTTTGCATTAAATATCTCCCACTACAACCATTTAAAATTCCAATATAGGATTTTGTGTCAGTTATGCGATCTTTTAATGCCCATTTCCTGTCAATCAACTCGGCCAAAGGATTATTCAATTTCAATTTCCTCTCAAAAGCAACCTCACGGCAACGCTGAATGATTATTATTATGAACATTTCATATATATATATATATATATATATATATATATATATATATATATATATATATACATATACACACATATGTATATATATATTAGACATGATATGATTAGAATTCTGTTGTAACAGAAATATATATACACATATACGTATAAATATTAGGCACAATATCATTTAAATTCGAATTTCTTGCATCTAGGGAATAAATCATACCTTAGGGTGAAATTGTTATAATTGAGAAATGCATCTATCCCGGCTCGGATTCGATCTTTGGCCTTCGGTTCAGGTACAGTGATCGCCATGTACATTTCAGCTATAATTCTCTATGGTTGTAAGTTATTCCCAAGGTATAGTGAATTCTACATTAGTTGATACTTTGGGGCTTAATACAGAAACTTAACGTATATATACATATATATATATATATATATATATATATATATATATATATATATATATATATATATATATATATATGGGCTTTGGCAGGAAGTCTTATGAGGTGAGTGCCCATTCACATACCTATTTTCGTAATATTCTGCAGTTCGTTATCCAGGTATTGGAGGACTGACGATACATATGTTCCCAGGAACACTTAGGGAAATACAGAGCTCTTTATACTAACATGAAATATGATGTACATAAATTAAATTCAATTTGAATTTGTTCACATCTGATAACGACGTATAAAAATGATAAACACACATCTTTTCCCATTTCTAGCGCGAATTTCACAGCCAAGAAAATATGTTGTGAGTGTTTGTACGTTCTTGAAAATGGAAGGCTTTGTTTGGAGAATATTTGAACTGGCATGTTCATTATCCCATTCCGATGCAAATTCATGCAAAAGAAATCGGTCCAGTTGTGTCGAAGAAATTTTTACATATCATGAATTTCGAAAACAGCAATGAGTTCATGATCAGTCATAATTTTTCACCTTTTCTTAATAGAGTTCTTGTAATGTGACAGAAAAATAAAATGTTACTGGCTTGAGTTTTCATTCAGTCGTTATAATGACTATGGCTTTTTATACAACGTAAAATGAGAGACACGCATTAGTAGAAACAGACTGAAAAAACAAATAGAAAAACTTATAAATGTAATTAAACTCAGTGTTAAAGAAGTAATTTCGTTGGTTTTCGTTTCATCGCGTAGCAGAATTGAATTTAGCTTTTTATACAGTAGAATTGGAGGAAACGTACCAAACGAGATTATAAGAAACGTGTTATAAATGGAATTAATGCAAATGTAACAAAAGTGCAAAAGTCTAACAAAAGCGTTGGACAAATTACAGAACATGTTTCTTTAACACGCACTCAGCAAGGATGTACAAATGTTACTGGAAAATAGTCTAAGCATATATTGCACCGAAGTTTATTCGGCGCAATCGCGCTTTCTGTACAGTGTATTATCACGTCACCGAAAATAGATCTATCTTTCGGTGGTCTTGGTATAATGCTGTATGAGCCGCGGCCCGTGAAACTCTCAGCCAGCCGTGGTGGCCTGTTGTTGCGTTGCCAGAAGCACGATCATGGATAACTTAAACCTTAAATAAAATAAAAACTACTGAGGCTAGAGGGCTGCAATTTGGTAAATTTGGTGATTGGAGGGTGGATGATCAACATACCAATTTCCAGCCCTCTAGCCTCAGTAGTTTTTAAGATCTGAGGGCAGACAGAAAATGTGCGGACGGACAGACAAAGCCATCTCAATAGTTTTCTTTTACAGAAAACTAAAAAAGTGTCAATATAAATAAATGCAAATAAATGGCCCTCCGTGCTCATATCTGCATATCTGTAACTGAATTAGATCGGATACATTTGGGAAACCTGAGGGATGAGACGGATATTAAGGAAACTTCCCAGTTTTATGGATTTCGAGAAAACGGAATTTTTCTGTAGATGAACAAAGTAGAAAACAAAGATTTATATTACTGTAATCCCCAGAAAGGCTTCATTCCATTTTCTCAATCTCCGTCTCACTAACTTTCCCCGGACACGAACAAGGACAGGTGGCTGCTGCTAGGTAGTGTAGCACCTTAGAAATTACTGAATGCCCGCTGTGTGAATCCCCCTTTCGGACGAAATAATAAATCTTTGGCTGAGGGCCATTTCCTTTCAACTAAAGTAGTGAATTAATTACCTGGTATATTCTTCAGCCATGCTTAGCAAGGATGTATAAACGTTACTGAAAATTAAAGTCATATAAAATTTACAAAATTGAAAAGTCAAACTTATACTAATGGTCCTCCAAACTCAAATCTATTATTAGATTGGTAGCTTGCCGATTGTGGTGAGTTGCTAGAAGGGTGGAAAAAGACTTATGGCCAGCACTTTCATATATATATATATGTATGTGTATGTATGTATGTATGTATGTATATATATATATATATATATATATATATATATATATATATAATTATCGAGAGTATCCTCTCATACACCATCTCACCAGTCAATAAGTCAAATGAAATAAGGAATATGCACCTAATTCATTTGCTTTTGTATGATTCACTGCAGGACAATTCGCCTTTATAAACCTCTTTCTTACCACTGCCTTTAGGGGTAAACCACTTTAATCTCATTTTGTTCGTGGGACTGCCGAAAATCCTTAAATTCCAGGTGCTGACCCAATCAGAGCTAATCATTGCCCAAGGGAGGTCAGCTGGCGGACTGAAATGTGCACTCCGCCATCTTGGAACTTCCGCCACGCTTGCCCACATTGCCATGTGGCCAGAACGATCCCAACGCCACCTAGGATGAGCGGAAATGTAAGCCTAGGAAGTTATAAAGGTCTCTGAAGGACACGCTCAACCTCAGATTTGCTCGGAAGATGCTCTAGGACGGATGCCCTGTCCTTTGCTCCATTAACCTCCCTAATTCTAACATGTGGCTGGCAGTAACCAGAGTATCTTTTTGTTGTGAAATTATTCACTTGCCCTCCTTCTTGCTGGCCCCCATAAGACGAGGAACTTCATCTCCTGATTAAGGTAAAGTACAGGATTTAAGGATTTTTCGTAAGTCACCTTTTGTTTGTCTCTAACTAGTTTTTTGCTTTTCTTTTCATAGTGCAATAGGCCTACAGTGAGGCCTGTATTGCTTCTATATTTGTGCCGTTTAATTTGCAAAGCACTGAGGTGAAGTGTAACGTAATCGTAAAATATTCGAGTCACTGGAATCGAGTTCAGTCTAGGCATCTTCTCTGCAATGCCTTGATTCCCTCATTACAATGCTATTTTTGGTTGAATAACCATAATTTAGATTACAGATTATTAGTTAGTCAGCTGTGGATCTGTGCATCATCTTGTGTGCGTAGTGGCCCCACTACATCATTTGCAATGCCCTTTGAAGTGGGCATCCCATTGTGTTTCCTTCAGCAAATCCCCAGCATTTGCCCTTTCACCTTGTATCACAGGACCATATTTGCCTGTCCCCAAAATTACGCTTCCATTCTTCTGATATGTGTTTTCTTTTGTAAATATAATTAATTAATTTAAACCCCAGAGTTTACCTAATCGCTCCCCTCTTGGAATAGGCCCTCGGCCGTATTTTGATGTATAGCTCTTTTAGCTGACCTCAAGACCAGAATCCAGATTTTAAGTATCACCTAAGGTAAGTTGCGCAATATCCCTAGTACACCTCATAGATCTAACAAGACCCCAGCTAAAAACCATATCAATATATATATATATATGTGTGTGTATATAATATAAGAGAGAGAGAGAGAGAGAGAGAGAGAGAGAAGGGTAGGAGGAAGATTTAGTTAGGGAGAATGCATTCAAATGCATGTATCCAAAGCCAATTTGCAGTCTCCTCTGAAAGTCAGTATCTCAGCTTCATGAAACATCTGACGAACCCTGTTTGGATTCCATCCAGTCTCGACCGAGACCTGCTTGCATGCACACACACACACACACACTCAGCGTCTGAATTCAGGGGAAGGAAGTTGGAATACAAATGAGAATCAGAACGCCCAGTAATCGAGTGATCCCACGGATTATTCTGCATGGCTTGCTGTGCTTATTGTCATTATGTGGAGTAAAATTTTATAGTCTAAGTCATTACTATATGAAAAATTTTACTTTCTCTCTACTTAAATCATGAAATATAAAATGCTCCTGTCTATACAAATTCATTATATATATTTTTTTTACCTATTTTCCTCTTCCCATACGGCTTCTCTCGACAAGTCTTCGGCGATGAATTTGTTTTTGTTTGTTACTCACCTGTGGAGCACTTACGGTAAAAAGGTCGTTACAAGGGTTAGCATTGCAAGAGGAACATTGCGATGGCGTACTGTTGTAAAAAAAAAATCTGATCGTCTAGCAACTACATGTGGAAAGATTTCATTTCTCATAGTGCATAAAAGGTGTGGAAGAAATCTATAAAAATTACGTATTACTTTCACCCATCTCATTAATATTAATGAGTTGCGTAAACTCACGTAGTTCATGCCAAGAAAATAATAGAATTAAAAAGCATTCCAATGGAAAGTTTCTATTTAGTGATATGACTGCATCACAAAACTTCACTCTTTTCTCATCTGGCCTTCTACCAAACGAGTTTAAAAGTTCAAGTTTTCCCTCATCACAATCAATCATTCCAGTTTTCAAGTTTAGATACTGTTCCAAGAAGCTGGAATATTTCTATTCCTTACGTAAAGACTAAAATTTCGTTATAATCATCGCAGTTGTTTCCAACACCAATATGTTTACCCCCGTAGGGAAGCAGCCTGGAAGCAGCGCCGTCAGTGCACGTCAGGTGGTGCACTGTACGCAATACTAGAGGTTGTTAGCAGCGTCCTTCGATCTCTAATTCCTCTAATTGGGTCCACTTTTTAACCTTTTCTTTTGCATCCGTTCCAACTTCCTTCCATCTTGCTATCCACCCACTCCAACTTCTTTTCACTCTATTCGAACCAATCACAGACTCAAGATGTTTTCGCTTAAAAATAATGTTTGAAAGACATTTCTTGGATTTCCAGTGATCATTATTAACTCTTGTAGCAACAAATAACGGCTCTGATTCCAAGTTTACATTACAGATGCACTCTTTACCATTGCTTTAGTTGATTGTGTGTGTGTGTATGTATGTGTTTATGCATGCATGTATGTGGGCGTGTGATAGTGTGTTTATCAACCCCGCCTTACCAGTGAGAGAACAGAAATCGTTTGAGGAGTTTCCTAACAATACATTTGGATTCTGTTGGCCTTAGGTTAATGTATGGAGGTCGTAGCCGTCCTGGAGAAGAATATGGCCTCCAACAACCTCACCCCAAAATGCCTATTAACCCTTTGATTACGGCCGAGATGAGACCTCACACTTACCACAATCCGGAGGGTTTTCAGGCGGTAGTCACCCGTAGCATGCTACCACACGCACGAAATCGTAAACAATCATTGTAATAGCGTTTGTATTTGTTGTTTGCTGCAAATTAACCTGTTTTATTTATATGATAATATTGTGATAGTAGCGATCCGTGATATAGATATTATGCAATTAATGTAACAACACAAATAAATAAACATAGGATAAGTACTATATATCGGGGTTTAGTGTTGCCAGAGGTATAAGCACTGCACTGATTGAGGATGACAGTCTTTTTTTTTTTTTGTCATTTTCTCTAATTCTGTTTGAATCCGTAAAGGACAGCTACATCACAGTTGTGTATTATAGTTAAAAATTATTTGTATATTCGTCAGAAAACTAATCATAAAGAATGTTCATCATTTTTATGGTTCCGCTTACTATTCCACTAGCTGGGCAAAAAAAAAAAAATGAGAGAGAGAGAGAGAGAGAGAGAGAGAGAGAGAGAGAGAGAGAGAGAGAGAGAGGCGTGACAGAATAAAAATTTTTACCTATGATTTATTCCTTCTAATTGTACATCAATAACATTGGAGAGTAAGTAGACACAATCACAATATTGGTTGCAATATTAACCACATTTCTGGGTAATATTTTTATCAATGATCAAGCACCCAGCTGACAAGGGATACGCAATCTAGAAATTCAGATGAATTCTGCAGTGTTTGAAAAATGGTTTAAAACCCAGCTTCTTCCATCATAGTGTTGGATAACGCTTCTTATCATTCAGTTCGAATTAATAAACCTCCGACAATGTCTGCCAAAAAGGATGAAGTTAAAGACTGGCTAATAAAAATTAGTAAAGTTGCAAAGACATTCATGTAAAGAAAATGATTACGTGATTGACAGACTGGCAGAGATCATGGACATACTGGTTAGGCTGCCTACATATCACTGCCAGTATAATGCAACAGAACTGATATGGGCGCAGGTGAAATCATACGTGGCAAAGAAGAATCATTTTTAAAATCAGACCTGCTTCCTTTGGTCAAAGAAGCAATTGAATCCATATCTTCTGACAACTGGGCTAATGATGTGAGACATGCCGAAGATATAAAAAGAGATGACGCTTCAAGAGATGTTTGCATTGATAAATATATAGATTCTTTTGTTATCGATGTAGCATCCTCTGACGAGGATTCTTCATAAGTAATGTCTCCTCATACTTCGATTGTAAATAAATTTATTGCTTTCCCTTGTGTGATATCCTGTTGAACACTGAAATTGAAATATAGATCTGTTTTTTCGACAGAAAGTGGCAGAAATATCTTTAAAAATCTACATATAACAGAAATGCCACAGCAGTGATGAGTATCATATGACAGTGCTTTAAAAGCACAGGTAAATCTAATACTGTATAAATGTGTAATATATATATATATATATATATATATATATATATATATATATATATATATATATATATATATATATATATATATATATATATATATATATATATATATATATATATAATTGTGATATAGTTTTGAGCTTTTGAATTGCTTTCTTTCGTGCATGCCGTAATCCGTCTTTACCTCCTTGCTGTATCAAGGTTGAATTTTCACTGTACAGCTATAAAATAGCTCATAATAAACATTCTTTAAATATTGTTACACCTATATATATATATATATATATATATATATATATATATATATATATATATATATATATATATATGGGTGTAACAATATTTAAAGAATATTTATTATGAGCTATTTTATAGCTGCACAGTGAAAATTCAACCTTGATACAGCAAGGAGGTAAAGACGGATCACGGCATACACGAAAGAAAACAATTCAAAAGCTCAAACTATATCACAATTATATGACTTCGATAACAGCAAAGGAACAGTAATAAAAAACTATAGTAGATGACGTAACTCAAGAACATTGCTCAGTACAGCATCCAAATAAACAAAACTGAAAATGAAAGCACATCTAAGTTTCCAAATTTCTTGCATCTATCATTTTCATATATTGAATTTTTTTTTTTTTTTTTATCTAAAATTTAAGTGGGACAACAAAACTTCATTCAGAACTTTCTATTATAGTACATGTGCTTGATAACAGGCGCAAACAATGAGAGCTTGAAGTCAGAAGGTTAATGGTCAGTTTAAGAGGGCAAAGTCTTTCCTAAAACGGTCGTACTATAGTAACCCCCGCCTTTCTTGTTTACTTGCTAACCTTGTTTACTCTTATTCAGTTTTCATCCTCTGGACTTTACTACTGAAGGTAATCTATTTCTTGTTTTGTCATTGTCATTTTTCAATCTTTAAAGCATTTTAATTTTGTAAGCTCTGTTGTCAGTTTTAATTAGTGTTTTTGTATCTTTTAGCCAGAAAAGATGGGATATGGGTGATCCTGAAGCGCACCTATTAATAAATATATCAATGATGAGCTGACTGTTCTTCCTATCCGTACTCCTACTATATATATGCATATATGTATATATGTATATATATATATATATATGTATATATATATATATATATATATATATATATATATATGTATTTATATATATATATGTATATATATATATATATATATATATATATATATATATATAAATATATATATATATATATATATCTTTCTATCTATGCATCTATCTCTGTGTCTAACTATCTGTTAATACACACACTAACACACACATATATTTATACATACGTATATATTAACTTTATCACATACACAATTGTTCTGTGCATTAACTAAATTACTAAAAAAGGACCTCATTCAAACTGGATGGTATCTATAGATACCATGCAGTTTGAATGAGGTCCTTTTAGTAATATATATATATATATATATATATATATATATATATATATATATATATATATATATATATATATATATATATATATATATATATATATATATATACATCACGAAGGAAGCAGTAGGGAAAGGCATCCTCATCATCTACAGTTTATTTTCAATGCCGACGTTTCATGACGAATTCCAAGTCGCATTTTCAAGGCTATAAAATATAATATAATTTATGAACATCAATAACAAATTAATGCAATGGCAACAGCTCTTTATGTAGTAAAAATATTTAAAACAAAACACCTCATTCCAAGACAAGTCAATAATGAGTAAAAGGAGTTCACTAAAATCTTAAAACAACCTACCTATATGAAAGAAAGAACAAGACTAACATAAATAAGTACAAACAGAGTGAGGAAAACCAGTTGCCCAAACTAGGCTATAAACAATTTCACTGAGGACGATTGAGTATTTAACGACGGCACAGTCTTCCTGATAATTATGGATTCTAGGATGGTTAAGTCGTTGTTGTTCTGCACTCGGCCTAGGATGGAAAAAATCCTTGCTGTCAATATAAGTTTTACATAATTTTGAATGATTTCGTATATTTGATTGCTCAGGATTAGATAACCTGCTACCTGTTCTATGACTTATGCCCCTGTGGAATCTATGCGGACCTTCAACAGCCTCCTCGTGCATCCCATATGTATATCCCGTGATCACATCCCGGGCAAGTGTACTTGTAAACAACGCTGGACGAAAACAGAGGACTGAGCCGGTCTTTGACTCTGAACAGAGACCCTATTGTAAAGGGATTTTTCGGGATGATTTTCAGGTTTAAAGCTGGAAAACTCTTTTGAATAATGGCTGTGCATTTTCTCCTAAAAGTATCATCATGCACGAAAGGGAAACTTGCATACATCTTTAGTTTCAGCACAGTCGATTCAGGTGTTGCCGGAGTCATTTTCTGTAGTAGCAGTTTATTTAGGGATCTGAAAAAAGTCGTGATGGAAAACAATTATTATTGAAATATTTCACTAAAAGGATATCTCATCGTGGAAACTCTTCCAGTTTGACGAGTGGGTGTAAGCCCTATGGAGGAGGGTTAAAATAGAGTTCAGTTTCAAATGAAAGAAACACGAACTATAAAAATTAATTCCCAAACCAGTAAATGTATTTTTCTATACACACCTGTGTAAAAACCTGAGTCACCTCTGGAAATAATAAGATCAAGGAAGGGGAGTTTGTTATTTACCTCCTTCTCCATAGCGAACCTTATGTTTGGATGTTGTCGGATGACGAACTCCAGAAAGGACTCTGCATGACATTCATGACGAAATAGGAGAACGTGTCGTCAACATATCTTCGATAAAATAGAGGCGGAACCTAATGGGACATTCTTCTATTATGCGCTCCTCCAGGGAGCACATGAAGATGTTAGCAAAAATTGGACCAAGTGGTGATCCCATGGCCATCCTTCAGTTTGTTTATACAAACTGAAGGCAAATAAAGGTCGTCCAGCACAGCCAGCTCTAAAAGTTGTTTAAAAATGTCCTACTAAAATTATTAAAAATTGCATCTTCATCAGCAAAAGTTTGCTTAATATTATCTCAGTATTATTATTATTATTATTATTATTATTATTATTATTATTATTATTATTATTATTATTATTATTATTATTATTATTGGAGAAGCAATTCCACAGTTATGTATATGTACATATATTTAAAGATAAATATACAACTGTGGATTTGCTACTTCATTTAAGACTCATGCTACTATGAGTATTTTTTTATTACTATTATTTTTTTTTTTTTTAGAATATGAATCCAATTCATACAGGACAAGCATACAGGGACCATTGACTTGAAATACAAGCCTCCAAAGTATATGGTAGACAGGTTTTCCATGAATATTGGAAAAAGTTTTCCGTGCGTCTTTAATAGTGTTCTTGAAGACTCTAAAACTTATTTCTTTTCCGAAGAAGAATTTTTCTTTAAATAAGACAAGCGATTTAAACTACTCTGTATCCTTCAAAAAATCTGCTATTATAATTTGATGCTGGTACCATAAAAAAACTATATATTTATAACTTACTCTGCTATGCGAAAAAACTTAATCATTCCTTGCTGGAGGCAGCCATCTCTCTCTCTCTCTCTCTCTCTCTCTCTCCCCCTTAATAAGGTGATCAATGGCAATGGAGAAGCCTTGTTAAAACAAAAGAGGTCACTTTTCTCTTGAAGCTGACTGGTTTACTGGGCGCTAGTGATGACCATTTCAGGAAACAGAAATTCTTGAGACCACCTTATTTTTAACTATTGGGAAAAAATTAACGCACACAGACGCACAAACCAGTGTATACACACACACACACACACACACACACACACACACATATATATATATATATATATATATATATATATATAAAATATATGTATATATACTTATATATACATATATTTATGTATATGTATCTATCTATAATAATAATTTCCAAGTTGATCTTGTCCTCCCCGGGGTGAAATTTTCTAAGCTTTATTGCTGTTGAAAATAGCATTTTTTTAAAAGAAATAAATGTAAATGTATGAAAAATCATCATCATCGTATCCTTTTCCCTCGTCGTCGGGAGGAGATATCTATCTATCTATCTATCTATATGTATATATATACATATATATAGATATATAAATATATGTAGATATACATATATATATATATATATATATATATATATATATATATATATATATATATATATATACATATATACTGTATATATTTATATATATATGTATGTGTATGTATATATACATATATATATATATATACATATATATATAAATATATATATATATATATATATATAAATATATATATATATATATATATATATATACATATATATATATATATATATAATATATATATATATATATATATATATATATATATATATATATATATATAAATATATATATATATATATATATATATATATATATATATATATATATATATATATATATATATATATATATATAAATATATATATATATATATATATATATATATATATATATAAATATATATATATATATATATATATATATATATATATATATATATATATATATATATATATATTTCTACGACGAGAGAAAAGGATACGATGATGATTTTTCACTAAATTTTTAATTTTTTTTTTTTTTTTAATATTGATGTTTTTGGCAATAAAGCTAAATTTTCAAGAAAATTTCATACCTTCTGCTGCAAGAAAGAATCATTGTCGCCTGGCGCCGTAATATCTTCGTGTTTTTCCTGCAGTCGTTTTAGAATTTTTCCGCTCATGCGTATAGCGCCATCACTCAATAGGTGCACTGACACCAAGGACTACAGTGGCCATCTCAGGGATCCTCCAGGAAGACGTCTTGAAGCCTTCAGAGACAGCATGTGAGCAAAGAAGGCGAAGTTTATGGTTAAAATGAACTGGATGACGAAGCAGATCGACTAAAAAGAGATTTTCAAGAGGGAAAAGTACATCACGAGAATGGCAGATAGCTTCAGTCTGTAATTGTTTACTGCTGAAAATATGGACTACTTCGCGGAGCAGTATGAAGTCGAGGTTCCGCCTTCTGCGATTATTCGGCACCTCTACAGTCGTATTGTCACTCACGGACGCAAGCTCTTCATTCGAAATAAGGAAGGAAATAATCAAGAAGAGAGGAAGACAGTGGAACGGAGGAACTGAAGAATTTATACGAAATAAAAGGTAGAGAACTTGAGGTGTTTTCTAAGCTGACTGAGGGGATTTTGGATGCCCAAAATTACCGCTTGGAGCAGTTCTTCGCTCGAAATAAGAAAGAGAAGGAACAAAAAGAGACGACATCGGCGTGGAGGTATACTGAAGAATGCTGACGAAGAATAAAGTAGATAACCTGAGGTGTTAGAAACTACTTCAAAGATTTTGGATTCACAGAATTACTTTTCGGAGAAGCAAGGAAGAATCGAAGGGATGATCAATATCGTCAGTAAGAGGGAATCTCATAAGTTTATAGAAGACGACTCCTTAAAGCAAAGAAGCTGTTTATGTGCCAGAAAAAGAACTCCAAGTAATGGTTATCGCGATGTTGAAATGATCTAAAACCTTCGAGATTTTCCTTGAAGACATTTTGAATCCTTCAGTCCTCCGGCTCCTGGAAGGACGAGAGAAATGCCATTCGCGCATGCGCCGAGCTTCAAAGTGTCCAAGAACAATCTCGAGATGCTTCAAATCGTCTGAAGCCTTCGGAGACAGAAAGTGTCAGTTTTGAAAAGTAGGGTAAGAGAAAGCAAAGAGTATTGGTGAGGGGAAGGGTCCGACCCAGAGGCCGCTTCCTTCCTCCAAGGAAGCAGCCTATGGGTCTGACCCTTCCATGGAAAGGGCCCAAGCCCTTTAAGGATTGGCCCCAAAGCCTACAAGGCTTGCCAGTCTTTTGAGGGCAGCCTTGAAGGGAAGGGTCCGACCAGAGGCTGCTTCCTCGGAGGAAGGCAGGTATCCTGTCAGGCTGGGGAAGCAGGCCTGGAGAGGGCCCAAGAACTTCAAGGATGAGGCCCAAAGTCCTCTAGGCTGGCCAGTCTCTTGAGGGCAGCCTTGAAGGGAAGGGTCTGACCCAGAGGCTGCTTCCTCGGAGGAAGGCAGGTATCCTGCCAGGCTGGGAAGCAGGCCTGGAGAGGCCCAAGAACTTCAAGGATGAGGCCCAAAGTCCTCCAAGGATGGCCAGTCTCTTGAGGGCAGCCTTGAAGGGAAGGGTCCGACCCAGAGGCTGCTTCCTCGGAAGAAGGCAGGTATCCTGCCAGGCTGGGGAAGCAGGCCTGGAGAGGGCCCAAGAACTTCAAGGATGAGGCCCAAAGTCCTCCAAGGATGGCCAGTCTCTTAAGGGCAGCCTTGAAGGGAAGGGTCTGACCAGAGGCTGCTTCCTCGGAGGAAGGCAGGTATCCTGCCAGGCTGGGAAGCGGGCCTGGAGAGGGCCCAAGAACTTCAGGATGAGACCCAAAGTCCTCAAGGATGGCCAGTCTCTTGAGGGCAGCCTTGAAGGGAAGGGTCCGACCAGAGGCTGCTTCCTCGGAGGAAGGCAGGTATCCTGCCAGGCTGGGAAGCAGGCCTGGAGAGGCCCAAGAACTTAAGGATGAGGACCAAAGTCCTCCAAGGATGGCCAGTCTCTTAAGGGCAGCCTTGAAGGGAAGGGTCTGACCCAGAGGCTGCTTCCTTGGAGGAAGGCAGGTATCCTGCCAGGCTGGGGAAGCGGGCCTGGAGAGGGCCCAAGAACTTCAGGATGAGACCCAAAGTCCTCCAAGGATGGCCAGTCTCTTGAGGGCAGCCTTGAAGGGAAGGGTCCGACCCAGAGGCTGCTTCCTCGGAGGAAGGCAGGTATCCTGTCAGGCTGGGGAAGCAGGCCTGGAGAGGGTCCAAGAACTTCAAGGATGAGGCCCAAAGTCCTCTAGGCTGGCCAGTCTCTTAAGGATAGCCTTGAAGGGAAGGGTCTGACCCAGAGGTTGCTTCCTCGGAGGAAGGCAGGTATCCTGCCAGGCTGGGGAAGCGGGCCTGGAGAGGGACCAAGAACTTCAAGGATGAGACCCAAAGTCCTCCAAGGCTGGCCAGTCTCTTGAGGGCAGCCTTGAAGGGATGGGTCCGACAGAGGCTGCTTCCTCGGAGGAAGGCAGGTATCCTGCCAGGCTGGGAAGCAGGCCTGAGAGG
>NC_089759.1:29754156-29781656 GCF_040412425.1 Macrobrachium rosenbergii
TAATTTTTTTAGTTTATTATCTGGGCTTGTTTCTGTGAATTATCAACGAAATGTAGAACCCGTAGAATTTGAAGAAATCTGTCCCTTGCCATCAGCCTTCTCACTCCTTTTTGTCTCGAATGTCTCAAGCGCAGTCCAGTAATCTACGATGCGATGTTTACTTATATGCGACATGATCATAATCACACAAAGGAACCGTATCATTTCCTCCACAGTAACCTGAGCAAATTTTCGCAAATACTTTGGCACTGCATCTCCTAGCGTATCAACAAGGAATCTCTGATAACGGTTTGTCTCTTCAGCAATCAGCCCCATAAATTCGTTGTCGAAAAATTCAAAAAAATAGTCTACTTCCTTTGAATTTTCATTCACATTACATTTCGACGTAATGCCACTGCCACTGCTGTCAAATATGAAATCTCTGGGCTGGAAATTGCTGGCAGCCCACTCCCACTCATCACCTGGGTCACTTCGCTGTCTCCGCCTTCCTTTGACACCTTGGCTTTCATTTGTAGGTGGCAGATTTTCGTCATTTTCACTGTCGGTTGATATTTCATCACTGTCTCTTGTACCAGGACCCTAATTATCCATTTCATTTCCTTCTAAATCCGATTCATTTTCATATCCAGAAAATGAGTCGAGAAGATCTATAAAATAGTTATCCTCGTCGAGAGCTCTTCTCTCGATCTGCCGGCGGTCAACTCGAGGATGTCGTACCCTTGACCCCTCCTCCTGTGACATCTTGATGAAGACTAATGAATTTTAGGGAAACACGTGAATTTATATGAATTCACTGTATGGCAACTGACAGACTGTTACCATATCAAGAAAAAGAGGCCAGTATTTCAATCATCAGTCCTTCACATAAAAGGAAATTACCGGTGCTCGTATACGACACAACAGTGTTCCGGGCCAGTTTATTAAATGCGTCGTATACGTTACAACCGAAATCAAAGGGTTAAGGACCCGAAGGTTACCATCTTCTGGAACCAATCCGTCCGAAGGAAAAGTTTAAACAAACAAACACATACACAAATATATAAAAAAAAATATATATATATATATATATATATATATATATATATATATATATATATAAACATACATATATATATATATGTGTGTGTGTGTGTACAGCAGAATCGATACCAGCTTATACCTCTCTTGATGGCTTAATCTTCGAAATCACATTATTTTGGTTTCCCGCGGCAGTTCGAATCCTATTTGTGACGAAGCACTTAACACTTACAATTCCCCTTTGGAGTAAGTTATAATTGCGGTATAATGAATTAGATGTTAAAATGATTTTTGTGCACATAAAAAATGTCAGTGTATGTAATACACACACATACATACATACATACATATATATATATATATATATATTTATATTTATATATATATATATATATATATATATATATATACATACATATATAATATTTATTATACGACACACGGATCAAAACCTTTTTTCATAAGCACGTTATTTAATCATCAGAGACACATTGTATCGAGCATAGGTGCACACCGCTCTTAATTAAATGTAAATATATGCAAATGAAAATCGGGACTTTCATTTACTAATAAAGTTAATCCATAATGGATTTCGTTCATAATGAATTTCCACCATAGTCATGAACTCATGAAAATCAAACTTTTGTCCAACCTATTTTTTAACAGGTATTATCATTACCTGTCCAATGTTGTTTCATTACTCTCCGATTTATGGGCTCCAAAGTGTGTTGACCTCTTTCTGAAGAACATGAAAAAATATTGTTTCATTCTTTTATTTCGTCATTCATCTTCTTCAGGGGATTTCTTAAAGCCTTGAAATATTCCAGATGGTATTAAAGGATGCTGAAGAAATTCACTCGATAAATATTAGACCATCTACAAGACCATGGAAAATAGCATAGCATTATTCAGTTCAATGTTCAATGCACAGATGAGAATTCTACCCCCTACCACTGCCGTTTGGTTTTCCGAATGTTCTCCACATTTCATCATCAATTTTGTATTTAATTTCAATATTCCTTCTTTCAAGATACTCATCCCCCATATGCAAACCATACATCCTCCACTGTACCCACTTTTATGTGACAGGTACTGAAGGCGGCACATTTTTCTTAAAGCGAAGCCATGGAAAACTAATCATTCTAAATAGTTTCCTTCTCCTCTTCACTCCCTCACTTCACTATGTTCTGCTTATTTACCTTCGTTACTTTCCTACAGAGAATATGAATTTGTGACCCCGGAGGGGTTCATTTCCCTTTCAGAATACAAAGTGCTGAACCTTTCTTGGGTCTCATCCTGTTCTGGGTATAATTATCTAATCACTTTCGGGGTTTTTTTCCTTTTCTGGAATGGTTATCTGACATCCTTTAGAGGGTGTTTCCTATCTAATCCATTTGTAGGTCTTTCATATTCTGAATTACATAATCCTTTTACGAGTGTTTTGTTGTTCTGAAGATGGTCATCTAATCCCTTTGTGGATCTTTTAAATTCTAAAGTTAATTATACAAGCTTTTGGTGTTTTTTTTTTTAATTTTTGAATAAATGATGATCTGGCCCTTTGCTTGATCTTACAGCTGTGTGGATTTTTTTTCTGTTCTAAGTTTGATGATCTAAACCTTTGTAAAATCGTTTCAGGTTATGAATTATCTAAACTGAACAGCCTAGTCTGCAATGACGCTTTTGTTGAACTTTTCTGTCTACCCTTATTTTCAATTACTTCTGGATCACAGACGGGATGTCAATAAAGAACCAATACCTTCCCGCTATAGAACTATTAATATGCTGTTGGGGAAGTGAATGGCACTTGGCAATATTAGACCAATTCTCAAAAATATTAATAATGTCTGAATGAAGTAGCTTTACTACTCTCGATGTACGTGCAACATAGTTATATGAGGAGGACGGAACGTTGCTATACTTCCTTCTTCAAAACTATGACGATTACACTGTGGCCTTTAGCACGCGCGCGGAGGCAAGATCTCCAGAGACCGGGAGTTGCCATGGGCTATCCAATCCACTGGTATTCGAACTACCACTTTCAGTGAAAAGATATATCAGCACAGCTGGTCTCTTTGGAAGGGAGGTAGCTTCTTCCACAAATAAATGTAACTGTGCTCTACTTACCCAAAGGGGACCTGGCGGTAATTGCCACACATGGTATCCACATGATGTCCTTTTACCAATGTTTTGTAAGCACGTATGGTTTATTTTCATGTTCAAAAGCAAACTTGGTTAATTAAGCACATAAACTAACGGACGTTGCAATCTTGTTTCGAGGTTTGTTTACATTTAGTCATACTGACCTAGGGATTTGAATTAGAATCGTAAAGTTATGGAATGTAATTCTATTATCATGACGTAATTTTGCTAAACAACAAAATCGATAGACTTTTAGACACAGACAGACTGATGGAAATGGAAAGGGGTTTATGAGACAAGAAAATTAACCTACTTTACCACTTGAGGTTACAATTTATTGGAGATGTCTGATACACAAAACTGAACAACTACGGAAAGCTTTCCATATCGAATAACGCATTCAGTTCCACAAATTGATATCTCAATAAATCGTTCGGGATCGGTTATTAAAATCTATTATCATTCCATTTCCGATAATTTAATCTCGCTGCTCGAACAAAAATTATTTTTCAGTACCGGCCCCAACGCCCATCCCCTCCTCCCACCTCCTCCACCCCCTCTTTAAAAAGAAGACAGCAAGCATGCGCGATTGCAGAAAATCTTCCAGGAAGAAAAGGCTTTGAAGGACAAGCTCAAAGGGAGAAAGGATATTGCCTACAATCGCTCTTTCAGATTTTCTTTATTACTCTTATTTTTATGATTATTATCGTTAATGTCATTATGAAACATTTACAGTACGGTAAATTTTTCATTAGAAATGAAATTCATAAAGGTCTTCTTGCTGTGAATTATCAATTTTATTACAAAAATATTATTTTGGTAAATACATACTGTGGATATAGAATTCATAATGATCTCCGTGTTGTATAATTATACGAATATTTTTTTTTTCTGTGGGAAGTCATATATTTCTATAGTAATAGCAACAGGGATTAAAACTCCACATAAATAATATACGGAACATATGAATGAACGTACATTACATGAATGGAACTCTCTCTCTCTCTCTCTCTCTCTCTCTCTCTCTCTCTCTCCATAGTGAGTAATCTTCAGTTCGAATCCGGTCAAGAATGAAGCGATCTTCCACGTTCTGATACGCCCGTTGTGTTTTTGTTGACGAAAACAGCGAATTATTTACCCGGGGCCAGTAGACTATTGGTCGGACTGTATGGAGCAGAAAATAGAAAGAACCTGACAGACGTGAGAGTTAGGGTCTTCACAGCAGGATTACCTCGATGGGGTATTTTCCTTCTCATCAGGTATTCACGTTCCAAACAGTACACACAACAACAACAATACAACACAGTTACACACTGAATACATACGTACATGCCTACATGTATAAACACACACACACACACTATATATATATATATATATATATATATATATATATATATATATATATATATATATATATATATATATATATATAATATACTGTATAAATACATACAGAAAATGGATGACATTTTGAAGGACAGAACGAAGTTTATTGAAGTAGGTAACCCAACTTACCAACCAATCTTTAACGTGGAAGATAAAATCAACAGGTTGTTGAAATGTTTTAAAAGATCATAATATTATAACTGAAAGCACATACCAAGAACTATACTCTTCTGGGTCTTCATATGGAGTGTTATAATATGGTCTTCCGAAAATACACAAAAATAATGTTCCTTTGAGACTTATTTTGGCTGCTTATAACAATCCCAACTATAAAATAGCTAAGTATCTGGTACCTATGCTACAACCATTCTCTAATAATGAGTATTCTTTGACCAATTCTGCCAGCCTTGTACATACCTGACATTTTACCCCAGGATGTTGACTTGCATGTAGTCAGTTTTGATGTCACATCCCTCTTCACGAACATACCGTTGCAGGCGACGGTCGATATTATTTTAGAGAAAATCTTTTCTGTCGATGACTTTTTATTTCACGGTTTTAACAAGGACAATGTTAGGAAGCTTTTAGAAGCTGCAGTGCAGGACACTCACTTTATTTCTAACAAGAGAATCTACAAACAAGTAGATGGTGTCTCTGTGGGATCCCCTTCAGGTCCCATTATGGCCACTGTCTTCATGTGCTCTCTCGAAGAACAAATGCTCGAAAGGTGTCCCTAAACATGTCGTCCTCTCCTCTATAGAAGATATATAGATGACACAATTGCTTTATTTAGATCTAGGGCAGATGCGGAAAATTTCTTAGAATATATTAATAGCTTACACACAAATATACTGTTTACAATTGAGCATGAACACGATAATAAACTTCCATTTTTAGATATTTTAATCAGTCGAATTCCTCAAGGTTTTAACACCAGTGTTTTTAGAAAAAAGACATTTACAGGTCAAGGTACGAACTTTTACAGCAGTTGCTCTTTTATTTTTAAAACAAACAGCATTAACACACTGTTGCACCGTGCCTATACGTTATCCTCTACCTGGCACAAATTTCACGATGAAATTGTTTTTATTTCAATTTTTCAAAAATAATTCGTATCCTTCATTTTTATTTAACAAGTATGTAAATAACTTTTTGAATAATAAACTCCAACCCCGTCTGTCCATGCCTAATGTCCCTAAATTGATAATGTATGCCTCTATTCCTTTTGTACATTCGAAGAAATTCAAACAATCTTTACAAAACTCCATTCGCAGTACATTTCCAGCTCTGGATATTATTAGATTATGTTCAAAAAATCCTAAGACCATTGGGTCATTGTTTCACCATAAGGATAAGCTTCCCGCTTTGATACGATCTCTGGTAGTTTATTGTTTCACTTGCCCAAAATGTAAAGGTGGGAAATATATCGGAGCCACCAAGAGATTGCTCAAAGTGAGAGTTGATTCTCATCTTGGAGTTAATCAGCGAACAGGATGTCAGTTACAAAACACAAGAATTTTCTAATATAAGAGATCACTGTAAAAAATGCAAGACATCGTTTTCTTATGATGATTTTAATATTGTTACCCAAGCACCCAACGACCACTCTCTCTCCATCCTGGAATCTCTAACTATTAAGCAGCTTGTCCTTTCCCTAAACAACCAGACCTCTTCCACTGTTTTATATATATATCTTAAGTTGACGTCGTCCTCCTGAGAAGAATGTTACTCAGTTCTCAGCCACGATATTCTTTAAATATTAAGTATATATATATATATATATATATATATATATATATATATATATATATATATATATATATATTTTTTTATCTACGTTTTTTAAATATAGTCTTTTAGTATAATATATTGTTTTACATATCCAATGCATACTTAATTCTTATATTTTACTGATGATGAGGTATGCATTTATATGTTATGGCTATTTGCTGTTTGTAAGACATATATATATATATATATATATATATATATATATATATATATATATATATATATATATATATATATACAACATATACTGCAGGTATGTATTTAAATGAAAAGAAGAAAATGTCACCGAGCAGTTATGTATAAATGTATAGCTACATTCCGCAATTTTCTTTTTCCCTTGTATGAATTCCCTATGAATGGGAGTATTGTTGTTCCCACTGCATTCGTATTAATCATCACATATTTATAAACATTTGTTTTGTAGAAATTTAGAAATGAAATGTATTTTAATATCTTAAAAAAAAGCGGTTTCATACCAAAGACGTGCTCACACAAGGAAGCTACAAATAGCACATCAAAAATAAACAACTAAAAATCCATTTGCTTTGCCTGCGCTTGATGTATCGCCCAGGGTTGAAAGGAAGACCTGATTAATATTATAATAAGTTGGGGCAGTTAATGAGATTGCTGATGGCGAGGAAGACCTGAGGGAAAGTGTGGATAATAATTGTGGTGGAAATTCATTGCCAGCAAACTTTTCATTTATGTACGGGAAGGCTCTGATTTTCATTTGCATATATTTGCATTTAATTGGATTGGCGTGTATTCATTTCAGCTTCGACGTGTATCTGTTTTCCTCGTGTGTATGCATAAAAGAAAAGGTTTATCATTCTTTTTCATTGCAAACTGAGATTCTTCATGTTTGGAATTTTACATATTACTTAAAGTAAGTTTTATCAAACACATATGTATATTTATATATATACATATACATATGTATATATTTAAATTATGTATATGTATGTATGTATGTATGTATATATATGTATATATATATATATATATATATATATATATATATATATATATATATATATATATATATATATATATATATTGCTAAGAGTGTTCGGGGGATACTTACTTGGCTCTGGGCGGCAACGGATAACGCAGGGAAGTTCCTTTTATTCATTACACATCTGACTCAATATTAGAACCACTCGTAGACAAAGCAAATGAAATCTATGGCTTGAGGCCTTCTTCAGGTGAGGAATTTATGTAAACTCAGGGATTCTCTCAACTAATTATATTTACATAACAATAAAGATCAGAAGAACGACGAATTACTGGGCAGGTAATAACAAGGGCCTGCCCTACACAGGATATTCTAAGCTGACGATATCTTCATAACAGGGAGGATCACAGTTGAAGGGGGGAACTGCACATGGATTGGCCGAGAGGTTCCACAGTCGAGGCCTGTCTGCAAATATGCAGGACGGTTACTTGCAATAATAATAAGACTTACAAAGGGAGCTGAGGAATGCACAGATGGTGCCAAATAACTCAGTTAAACCCTAATGCATGTTTTACGTTAACACTGAATGTTCCCACACAAATTACCGAGGTGATCGCACAATGAAAAAAAAATGAAGGGAAGAGTTGGTAGAGAATAACAGGTCGTGACTGGCTAAAACCTTAATTCCGGCACATTAACTTAGTCCGGACGACGTTGTCCTCGTTCAATATTGCGCTGGGGATGGAGAAAAGAATTATAATGCCACTATTAAAATATACAGTCGAGGCCCTGGGGTCGACACGTGTTCAAAGGGACAGACAAGGACGTCTGTCTCAAGTAGGTCCTGAGCAATCTCTCTGAGGGAACTGGGGGCGATTTCTCTTGCAGGGTCTATTTATAACCTACGGGGGATGACGTTGGCTTCTCATCCAGGTGGCACAGTGGTCAATTTTCGTCACGTTCCCTTTATGTCGACCGCATGGGTTCCACGTGGCGCTAGTCAGCTCATGTGGGTTCAGAATGGGGGAGGGGGTCAACTTTCTCTTTGGGGCTTCTCCCCCGTCTGGCTTGATGCAGGGGTACCTGGAATTTTAGGCCCAAGCAGTCACTCTGAACAGAGAGAGTTAGGCTTAACCATTTTGGGGAATGAGAGAGATTATGAAGGGGCGAATTGAGACCTCTGTTCTAGTGGTTAATGAAGGACATTAATTTTTTATTTCTTTCTCCATTACTTTTTAAAAGCTCATCCTGTACATATAAACATTCCCTAACTACATGCTGCCTTCTGCGCTCTGATCCAGACTGCTCACTAACATGAAATCCCCTTCCAGCGTCAGTTGAAAGGATGAAAAATTGGTTGTTATTATTATTATTATTATTATTATTATTAAAAGGATGAATTCTATTCATATACAACAAGCCCACTGGGGCCACTGACTTGAAATTCAAGCTACCAAAGAATATGGCACTCATTAGGTAGTAATAGAAGATATAGGGAAATAAAGAAAGAAGTCTCACTTATTAAAAAGAAAAAATGCGTCAGTAAATTAATAAATAGATAAAAATGTATTAAAATGTAAGGTGAGTAGCATTTGGGTAGTAACGCATTGCAACTTCTCGTGAACTTTTGAAGTTCAAATTGCACGACACCCTCCCATTCAGGAACTCAGTCCCATCTCGATGCTCCATAAGCATCCAAGCAGGGTTTCGTAAACAGGTGAAGGAGAGACATTACTTTGGCCTCTATCTCAGTCCGAAACGATACTTGGCACAGCCGTAGGAGATTTAGATCGTTCTCTGCAAACGGCTGAATTATGGTCGAATTGGAAGTTCCTTTCAAGTCTTGGAATCTTAACCAGGCTGTTAAATGCCTGTAATTTTCGACAGAATATCTCCTGTCCCACCCATGAAGCCTTTTACGACAACCTTTCCTCTAAAGAATTATTGCCGCTGGATTTTTGCAGAAAGGTCTTTAGCAGTCGCTTTTGATTGTGGAGGTTTGAAAGGTAACCTGTTATTTCGAATGCTGAGAGAAATGTGGGTCCCATGAGTATAAAAGTTCTTTTGCCTCTAGTACTGAGATTAGGGAGCTCATTCTCTTGAGAGAGAGAGAGAGAGAGAGAGAGAGAGAGAGAGAGAGAGAGAGAGAGAGAGAGAGAGAGAGAGAGAGAGTTATCTGTTTACTCTGTATACGGATTCGTAATTCGAAGGAATTCTTTTATCCGTAGCACAAGTCACCGAGCAGGTATCATTTAATTTTACTCAGCAATACGTATCTCATATTCATGCATAATGAAACTAGTTGTGCCGTGTCACATAAACTCTCTGGGAATTATGACGGCGATACAGGTGATATCCAAGATATATAACAACTCATTATTTAGTTATTTGTATCGACCAGACAAAAGAAAAAGAGAATCTCTTCAAAATCGCAGACATCTATTTACTTTCAAAGCCGCAAGGAAGAATTCGTGAGTCATGGTCGCCTCGTCACTTCGCCGTGATTCGCTCCAGAATTAATTTTCATCTCATGATAACGCATTAGCTCGCTTGAGCGTACAAGCAAGGCCAACCTAATTTAACAACGGCTTCAAGCCAAACTCTTGTTGTGGCATCAAACAACCAGAAGAGAGAGAAAGTCCCTATTTTATTTATTCCTTTATACCCCTGGTCTTTGTTATTAATAATTTTTGTATTTAGGAACATAATACTCCACTTTATTTCTGAGTCACCGAGCAACGGAAATACGTCAGTAATAAGCTTTCTGCCAAATTAAATCAGCATATTGATCTACATATTTTTTACTAAGAATTTCTATTATAATAATTCGTCATACATTAAAAATGATAAAAATAGAGAAAAAAAGAGCTTGGCTGGTTGGTTGGTTTCGATTAAGTCGGCCTATGTCAACACGGGTTCTTTCCCGACTGCGCCCAGTAAGTATAGTAAAATGGTAATGGGTATGAAAGGTCTGGTGTGGACCTACAGACACAGTGCAACCAACCTAAACTAAAGAGGTCGATGGATGCATTTTCCGTATCGAACCTATTGAAACAATTTTTGAAGAGAAAGTGGGAAAATGTTGCCTAGTTATTTCCGGATACCGAATAAGAAAGAAAATCAACTCATGAATTGATATTTCCATAAATAATAACACCAGTAATAATTAGAGAAAAAGACAAAGCACAAGGCGCTTCAGATTTTCAGGGATGGGAATGAAAGGAAGTTCAACGAGTATCGCTCCCTCACTCAAGGAATTCAACACTCACTCCAAAGGAATCGTAGATTTGCATCCAAGATATCCTCTTATGGTGGTCCGAAATCATCGCCGTAGTTACTTTTGTTAAAAAAAAAAAACACCACTACGAGTTGTTTTGTTGGGATGATAAAGGTCGTGTTATTTTGCTCACTTCCGGGTAGGAGTACGTTATTAAGGCAGTATTAAAATGAAGCATGTGAGATACATTGCAGTAACATCATATTTTTAATACAGGAGGTCATAATAGCAATATATGGTTTTTTGGCAACATTACGTCATATACTTTTAACGCAGAGATGAAAGCAATATATGGTTTTTTGGCAACATTACGTCATATACTTTTAACGCAGAGATGAAAGCAGTATATGGTTTTTTGGCAACATTACGTTATATACTTTTAACGAAGAGATGAAAGCAAACTTTACAGTAAAAAAAAAACGCGGACTATATTGAGAATTGTATTACCTGTGTACAGCCAATTAATGAGTAGAAGAATGGTAAGATATCAACCATTCAATAGACTTAGGTTTACTGAAGCTCAGCCACATATCCCAGTGATTACAAGTCACTGATCCACTCCTAATCACTGTTAATGCCATAGTATCAACTACGTTGTGTGTTTTTTTTTTATTTTCAGTGACAAATATCGAGGCACTGGCGAAAAAAAGCCAAATAATTTAACATAGGTCTGCAATTACTCTTATGTGACGGTGATTTAAAAAATAAAAGCGTTCTAAAACGGCAAACCTCCGCCAGGGGTAAACAATCCACCCTCCAGAACGTACTGTACCTTGTTCCCAAAATTAACAATTAATTTCGAGTATAATTTTGCTATGACATAAGCACACACACAACGCCAAAGAGAAAAATAGGCAAAATAAAAGAACCATAAAAATAGCCACTTTGTCGGAGGTAACTCTGATACATAACAGGAACACAGTCTCCAGGAACCAAGTTACAAATGCAGCACTAAAGCCAATTTGAATAAGACTTGGCTGGCATTTGAAGTCAGCGTTGTCTCGGCTGTATGTAGTTCGATCTTAACATGGTATCTCGAGCACATAACAGTTTCCTAAAAACATTCACTGGCTGTTAGGAAAACAGTGTCTAGATTCCAGGTGCTAACATAAGGATCCAAACGCCCTCTTTCTGACAACCTTAGACAGCAGTGAAAGAAGTTTTTTGCAAAACAAATTATATAAATGTATTGTATTTTTTTTTAGAAAAAACCCACAGAAAGAGCACAGATGGCACTTCTCCACCACCACTGCTTATGCTGTCTAGAAGCATTTTAATTTCCACTCAAGAAAGAGTTAGTTGGACGAGAGGGACCTCCACGTATCAGGTATCACAAGAGGTTGAGCATCAGCTGATGATTTAACAAGAATGAATGTGATTGTCTTCGAGAAATTATTCTTTTTCAGCATTACGTCTTTGTTTCGGATATTTCAATGTATCTCTCTCTCTCTCTCTCTCTCTCTCTCTCTCTCTCTCTCTCTCTCTCTCTCTCTAGTTCAAGAGAGGGAGTTTCATAAACAGACAGAAGCAGGTTGGATTCCCTTAAGGGTGAAGAAAGGAACCCTATGGTCAGTTTCCTTGAAATACCGAGTAGGCCTCTGTTGGCCTTAGCAGTGAATATGATACCTGCTTGTTAGTTGACTGGTGTTGTCTTCAGCTGCAGTGAAGAGGCAGAGAGAAAGGATGAGGAGAAAAACTTAATTGTAACTAATGATCAATGCTCCACCAAACTGACAACAGGAGGGCTTACACAGGTATCATCGCCCCGTCACAGTGAAATCATTCATATATATATATATATATATATATATATATATATATATATATATATATATATATATATATATATATATATATATATGTATATATATATATATATATATGTATATATACATATATATATACACACACACACTTCATATTCCCAGTCTCACTGTTTTATTGTCAACGCCTTTCTTCTCATATTCTTAAACATCGTTCATCCGCCCTCTTGTCCTCCTCCTCCACCTCCTCACCCCAATTCGGATGTCTTCCGTTCCTGCAATTCAGAAACATGAAAAGAATGAGAATAATTTTTCCTTCGTATTTTCCCAGTGAAGAAAAAGAATTTTCAAACCCAATGACGCTGTATTTCTTCATTAGGCTGACGGCATCGTTTTCCGGTCGATTCCAAACGCCCAAAATTTGATCTGGGGAATGTGTTTCTGATAGATTCTTATGGAGATATTTTTCCAATGGGAAATTAATTATCCCATTACTAGGTTTTCCACTGATACTCCTGCAGGTTTAAATTCTGTGTAATGCATATTTCCACTGATAAGACTTGTTTTTATTGCTTAAATATAACCATCACTAGACTCACCACTGTATTTTTTAATAGTTGTTGGTGTTTACACCTTTTTATTCAATGCAGTTCGAACAAATTAAAGCCTAGATGCACGTGATAAGAATTAAATCAGAAGGGTCAGAACTTCTTTCATTGCACAATCAGGAAGCTAATTGCCGTCTATAATGACGCTATAATCGTTATTCCAACCTGCGTACGACGTATAAATAAAATACCTCACTGGCTTACCGCCTTTTCACATTTAATACTGTTCAGGGCTTTATTAGTGACTGGCGAAATTTACACGGTTTTTCCTGTTAACTTCTGCATGTATGGAATAACTATTATGTATATATATATATATATATATATATATATATATATATATATATATATATATATATATATATATATATATATATATATATATATATATATATATATATATATATATATATATATATATATTCATGTATGAACTAAACTATTATATATACAGTATATATACATATATATATGTATATGTATACTATATGACCAACCCGGCGCTGACCGGAAAGACTGAAGACATTCGATAAACTCTCTCTCTCTCTCTCTCTCTCTCTCTCTCTCCCAGTTTCTCCCTCCTAACACCCCCTCTTCTCTCTCTTCTTCCCCTCTCACTCTTTTTCTTACTCTCTCCCAACACACCCATTCACTATTATAGAATTCACAAACTAAGGCCATGTATTCACGATCAAGTTTACCTGTCATTTCTTCTGTCAGTTCATCGAAACTACCGTTAAACCCGTAGACAACAGTTTGTGGGCAGAGACAATCCACTCACCAGAACGGATGAACTGATGGTATAATCTAAATGTTTTCCAACCGACTGACAGGTAATTGTGCATGTGTGGACAGGTTAGCATCAATTTCGTGACAGTCTGCTGCTGTATATCATCTGGGAAGCATCTCAGATGCTCTGATCAGAATATGAATAAATTATGTATATGCTTATTCATCTCACTGTAAGACCCTGCAACGCTATTTGTAGGCCGTTATAAGTCCAAATCATACAATAAAAATTTAAAACAATATTTCCATGTGATACAGACAATTTGGCATAGGCATAAGCCAATGTTGTTACTATAATGAAAGTAAACTTCACTGTCCAATTCAAAAAAACTGAACCAACCCCTCAGTTCTAATTTAAAGTCATTCATTAATATTGTATGAGAATAAACGTCTTTTTTAATAAGAAATATTGAGTCTATACTCTGTTAAGCCTTTTTATTTCTTGTCTATTTTAAGTCAATTGCTGCAAAAGTTAGCCTTCCACTCCCTCATCATATTAAGAAATAAAGTGGCAAAATATTGGTTTTAAGGAAGTTTTTAACTTAACATAATAAATTACAACACCTTATCTTTACAATGACATCAAATTCCTTAACGCACAATTGTGTCTAAAGTTACACGTACAGCATCTATGAACTTGGTCAATTTGTACAATAACGTAACAAACAAAATTTTTTTCTTCTTGGAGGAATGTTAGGTTTATTGTTTTGAATAAATACAAGTTGATAAAAGATAGAAATGAATATATATCATTCTAATATGTAACCATATACAATAATTTTATTTTCCTAAATGATGGGAATACTATTCCTTACTGTGTATGATTACATCAGCAAAAGGCATGAATTGATGTGTTGTGTAAGCTGTGAGCACTTCAAGTTTTCAAGTGCAGTAGTTGCCATTTCTTAATTTAATACCTATTTGCATCTAATGCATTTACTCTCCAAGTGCCTTTCAGATAAGATTTCCAAATGTAATGATCTACCTACCTTCCTGTAAAGTTTTAATATAGAATTTTCAGTCATTATCTTCCAGGTAATCAGTACCAAGAAACGTGAAAAGAAACTTAACTTCCGTATGGAGTGTCCAAGGTGCAAATTATTCACAATCATTATGGTGCGATTAATTTAAAATTAATTCCCAAAAATCCTATAACAATTGGTTTCCTCTTCAACTACAAGGATCGATTAAGCCCTTTTTTTATCCTCTAACATAGTGTATAAGTATACTTGCCCTGAGTGTAACTCTGGGACATATGTCGGATCCACGAGGAGGGTACTGAGGGTCAGAATCGACTCCCATCGGGGAATAAGATTTCGTACTGGTTGTAGGCTCTCCAGTTCAGAGCTCATTCCAAAATTTGTAAAATTCACATTGGAAAAAATAATTTCAGCATAATAGGCCAAACAGCAAATCCTCGCGAATTGCCTATACTTGAGTCACTGTTTACCAAACAACTAGTCCCCCAGTTAAATACCCAAACCTACTCTACTCAACTTTACCTGAGTTAACTCTCTATAAGCATTCTGTTTTGCTCTCTCCACCTAAGGCTGGTTAGCGGTCCCTGGTTCTGTTGTGTTTTTTAGCTGTATTGTATTTGGTGAATTTTATTTTCCTTATGATTTTTACCATTTTTACAGTAACTTTTTGAGTAATTTCTTCATTATTCAACCCATCCCTGATGATGTGATAAAGACATTATTACGAAACGTTGGAAATAAAAATATAAAGAAATAATGGTTTCCCTGTATTTATATAGATATATATATATCTATATATATATATATAGTTTATATATCAGTATATATATATATATACCATAATACCATATATTAATATTTCCAGGGTGGACACAGGAAACCAGTTAATTCCAACTTTTTCATCAGCTTTTGTTAGTTTTTAAATTAGGCGGCTTCATTCGCTCCCAAGCTGCGACATTTTGCAAACCAAGCAACAGGAACGATAGCTATCTTATTCCTTCTTGTACTGTATCAAGTCTTGTTTATACACCTTTAATGTAATGTTTCGTTGTCCTCCATCTTATATTGTGCTCTTCTGTTGTCTTTAACTTTTATAAAGGGAACGACATTGTTCAGTTTGATATGCATCCGAGCGCACACACACATATATGTATATATATACATATATATATATATATATATATATATATATATATATATATATATATATATATATATATATATATATACATATATATATATGTACTGTATATATGCATGTACGGATAAACGTACGTATAGGTAACGTGATGCTTTTGTTAGGCCGTTCGCCTAACCAAAAGACACTGGATTGATTCCTGATTCCCATTTTGCACTTGCAGGAGTAATCACTCAATTTGGTAAGCGGCAATTAGTCGATTATGCTGGACTATAGTCATAGTGAAGAAAAACACGATTCTGACAGATTTATTCTAGAAGATTCTCCAAGAACCAAAGGGCTGACACCAGAAGCTTTAAATGTAGAAGCCGCATAGTGAAAAAATTTGATTATTATCCAGTTCGTGTCATTTGTAAGTTGATAACTTCTTTCCTAAACAAAGGCGACGATTTTGAGTTTATGCATACTAATGTAAAACAGTTTTTTTTTATCTTAAAAACCACGTACGAATGAGAGATAAATCTTGAAAAAATCATACATTTTCAGGGAACAAAAGATCTCTAAATAAACTTTAAATGTAATTCTTTGCTGTCCGAAAGGGCCATTAGGGAAAAATATTTTCTTTTAATGCAGCAAAAAAAAAGTGTTAATGTAAGATAAAGTACATAAACCAAAGTTAGTGCCGCATATATTTCCTCCTCTTTTCCCCCTTGGGTAGAATGAATGCAATAAATTCTGATTTTGTTGAATTCATGACTAAATAAATCTCTACCCAGACATGTAGTTTTAGATTATCACGTCGAGCAAATTCGTATTCTCTCTCTCTCTCTCTCTCTCTCCGGTTCGCACTGACGAATGGTGGTGCTGTCGGATTACAACCGAGGATTCCGCATTCGACAACCGACGTAGGTGAGGAATAATGGCGTGAGAGCGTTTGAGAAAAGCAGCGTTATGAACTCTTGACCTTGAAAATGTGATACGTCTCTGGTGACCCGGAAAAGAGATTTAGGTGCTTGGTTTTATTCGTCGTTGTGGGTCGCAATTGTGAGTAAAGACACAGAGGATGAGAGGGGAAAAAATGGTAGTTTCCGTCATGATGTAGGAGGTTAAGAGAGACCAGAGAGAGAGAGAGAGAGAGAGAGAGAGAGAGAAGGAGAGAGATTTTACGAGAGCTAAGATGAGGGGGAAATAATAGCAACGGGAATAATAATTTCCCCATTATAGCGAGAAAGAAGTATCAGCATCAAATCAAAGTTCAAAAGGGTGGGAGGAGGTTGGCCTCGAGTGACAGTCTGAAGCTCATTCATGACCCCACAAGGACGAAATCATTCATGAGATAATTTCTCTCTCTCTGAATAATAATTTCTCTCTCTCTCTCTACAGCATCAAATCATAGTTAAATATATATATATATATATATATATATATCGATATATATATTATATATATATATATCTCTGTCCTGTGTGTGTGTGTGTGTGTATATATATATATATATATATATGTGTGTGTGTGTATATATATGTGTGTGTGTGTGTGTACGTGTATTTCCCCAAAAAAATTTTGTTTTTCGCCCAGAAACCTATTTTTCCTGGTTCGGATTCCTTTTCCTTTATAACTGTACCAGGCAACAACATGATTTCAGCGTACCTGTGGAAATAACTTTTGTGGAATGTTCTAGAACCAAGCCAAGGAAATGAAAAGAATCTAGTGCACTAAGGGCGGTGTCACACGGACAAATTTTCCTTTTTTTATAACGAACGCTCGCAATCAAAAATACCTGCGCTACAGTCTTTACTGCAATGTGCTGCCATTTTGGGTAATTTGCAAAGATGGTTTACAGAAATGAATTATTTACTGATTGGCTGCTTGGTCGAAATTTTGGCGGCAATATTCTAAAGGATATCAGAGAAAGTACTCGTGTGACCATTCTTTCACTGAAACGATTTCCCTAAAAACCAAGGATATCTGTGATCTTCAATAAGGAAAGCCATACAATATCTAGAATTTCATAATGATAATTGTAAGACTTATGATAATAACAATAAAGTATTGCGTTAAAGACTGCTAACGTTTTTATTTAATTAACTCTTGTTCTTCATCTCAACAGAAAAGTCGCAAAATTTCTAAAAAATCTTAAAATTGTCCTGAAGTTCAATATAATTAAGCTATAAAATTAAAAGCATATAAAAATTAACAATCAAATAAAAGTTATCAACAATCAATTGAATAATAATAATAATAATAATAATAATAATAATAATAATAATAATAATAATAAGAAGAAGAAGAAGAAGAAGAAGAAGAAGAACACGACGTAGATTAGAAATTAACTGAAAAATAACAACCAAAAAACCACTTAACAACAGCAACAATAACACATAAACAACGACAACACAAACACGTAGGTGAGAACACAAAATGCAGACAACTGCATTGATCGCACAGAGACTCATCTTTCAAGGTTTTCCATCAAGAAAGAAAAAAAAAAAGAAAAAATACACTTAAAATTCTTCGGTCCTCCTCCCCTTTCCTCTTGAACTTCCGGTGCACGTGACCTCGACCCGTGAGAGACTTTTGGGTAATGAGGCGAAAACAGGTTTGACTTCGACCCAGCGAGAGTCGCTTGATTTTTGAACGTCGTTCCCGGTCTCTTTCTAAGGTCCTCAATTACGAGGGTTCATTATGGGCATGATTTTAATTATACGAATTTTTCTTGCGGCTTCGAATGATTTAGATTCTATTATTTTTATCTTTATTTCTTAACTTTCATATTACTGATTCTCTTTCTTTCAAATCTCTTTCTTTCTTCTTTGCGTGTCGTGATGTTTTGTTCGCAGTTTTATTTTCTATTTAAAATTTAAAGCAGTCATTGTCTCCTGCATCATCTGATGTTTTTAGAAATTTACGAAATTGGGTTTTTTTTTTAGTAATTTCACCTTACAGATATTTTCCTTTTTTTTAGGTTTGATAATTTAGATTTGTGAAAGGAACTGTCATAATGCAACATCGGGCTTAAAGAATTTGAGTCATTTTTCTTTATCTGACGTCTCTTTAACAAAAAAAAAAGTCTTTCATAAATTAATGACTTCTTCAGGTTTCAAAGGAAAACAGACTTCAAATCCAGAATTTTCTAAGATTGTCAGAATAATAATGCATATCTAACGCTTAGAAAAGCTACATAGTTTCATGGATCATAATGCATTGCCTCACTGAGAATTTAAATTTCGCCTTTGCATAAACTCGCCGAGGGATTAGTTCAGAGTCAATAACTGTGCGATATATATAGAGATTCATTTAAAGAAGAAGTCTGCCTGACGGTCAACTATGTTAACGGTATTCTATAAAGACCTCAAAATGATAGTACATATTCGCTCTTATTGGATTTGCGTATTCCGAAATGCAGCTCATGACAGTGAAACGCCGACTAAACTTTGAAGTTTCTTTATACATTGAGGATTCTTTGTACATTGAGGATTCTTTGAACATTGAGGATTCGGAATGGAAATGGAATGAATCTCTTTGTATGATGCTTTGAATTTAATACACGAGTATGATTAGCTTTAATGTAAACAGAAGTTGAGGTTTTTCATTATGTAGAGTTGTATCAGTGCACTGCTCAAGTTTGAATGTTGTAACGTCACTCACATCTTGATATAATTATAAATATAAATTTCAAGTATAAATAAAAATCCTCTATAATCACCCTATTTATTCTTTACATTATCGACAATATTGGTTTCTTCTTTTGGGAACTGACTCCGTACTGCAGCCAAAATAAAAATAAAAATATCTATGTTTACCTTTTTAGAATAAGTTTATATAGGCAACAGAAATGGCATTTAAAGATGTTTTCTTTTTAAAATAATGAAGTTTGAAAAAAAGCCATACAATATTCAGGTAAGTACTAAAGTGTTAGTAAAGTAGTTGGAAATAAGGCAAAAGACCTTAGAAAAGCAGACCACGAGGATTTTTTTTTATCTGAAAAGACAATTATTGATATTCAGTTTTTCATCTTACCGAAACCTAACGTCCTCTAGATGTCATTAGTTCGAAGATGTTTTATATTTTGGAAAAGATTTTTTTATAAATTTCATACTAAGTAAAGGGTGACGTTGAAAAGTTTTTCATACCATCAAGAAATTAACACGGTCTCCCATGATCCTCTAATTATTTGAAAAAAATTTTTTTTTACGTTGACCTATTTTGATGGTCGTGAGGTCATAAAATTGCTAAAACTCGGATATGTATTGCTATCAGAATACGAAAATTTCAAATCATATTGCAAAATTATTTAACTAACTGTCAATTTTATATGTAAATTTATATATATATATATATATATATATATATATATATATATATATATATATATATATATATATATATATATATATATATACATACCACATAAAGGCATTGGTGCATCTCCAAAAGCTGTATTCATTTAAGATGCCCACATTTTCAACAATGTTTATAAACTATACGCATTTTACTGCGCATGTGCCAAGACATAAATTAACGTTCAGAACGTCTCTCATCATAAACCTAGCGACACTAGCCAAAGAGGTGCTCATCAAGATGAATGATTAACCCCCGTATGGATTTATTTATGTGCAAAGTAACGATATCCAGGAAAGTAATAACAAAACAAAACGAAATTAATTGTCGAGTGCTATGACAAATTAGTAGTAGTTCCAATGTTCAGATACATATGTAACACAATACATGTTGGCAAAGGAAAAGTAAGAGACTGTTTGACATTCGCAGGCAAGACGTGTATGATACGACTACAGAAGTATTCTCAGCACAGGCTACGAAGCAAGAGAGGTATTTCGAGATGTTCGAAGGCCTCAGAAAAATCACTAACATTAAAGCATTTATTCTAAACTTCGAACTTTAGAAACTAAGACATTTGTACCAGAGAAACAGAAACAAACTACTTGAGAAAAAAAGACTCCAAGGCAATCGAAGTCCCAAGAGGAATCAGCAACACCTGAAATAGTCTTTCCACGAACCCAAATAATTCAAGAGCTCTGAGGAGGACCGAGAAAGACGTCCAGCTCTTTTCGAGTAATTTGACTCGTCAGGATAGAAGGTGTTTCCCTCTCATTACCCGAAAGTCTTTCCGGCCGTAGTCACGTGCCCAGGAAATTAATGAGGAAAGTTCAGGGAAACTGCAGAGATTTCAAACAACTTATTTTTTCCCTTTTTCACATCACAGTTTTCTCGTTATTTATGTAGTTTTGTCTGTACTGTACCCTGCATTTGCTATTATTAATGTCATGGTGATAATAATGATTGTCATAATATTATTAATCTTATAATAATAATAATAATAATAATAATAATAATAATAATAATAATAATAATAATAATAATTCACTACTATTATACTTATCATTATAATCCAAAAGAAACTCAGGTTCTTAAATTCATAAATCTTTCATAATAAAGTCAGGCAAAAATAGCATCTCGTTTTGAAATGTTTTATCTCTTTATTTGGAAGCAATTCCGAGAATATTGGTTCCCTTGTGACACGGACACTATTTCTGTCTGATGCAGTTACAAAGGAAAGGCATTCCCAACCAAAGGAAATCTATTTCAGGCAGGAATGGCTTTATTAAATCCCACGCAGAACCTAAAGATAAACAGACAGAATACGGATGCATTTGACATAATTATTAAGAACTACTCATAAAGAGGCTATGAGTATGTGTACGAATAAAATTTTCTTAAAGCAATTAATTCATGGAGAGAGAGAGAGAGAGAGAGAGAGAGAGAGAGAGAGAGAGAGAGAATAAAGACAAAATAATGGCTGATATTTTCATCGAGTAGATATTGTTAGTCTGCATTATTCAGTCGCACACAAAGGTTGAGGGACACACTAAAAGTAGTTGCATAAAATCCCTGTTATTTCTATCTATCTATTACTCTAGAAAAAATAAAACATATAGCTATTGTAATATATTGTCTTTCTTTCTATCTAGTTATGTACTACTAATTACACTGAACACACACACACATATTTATATGAATTATATAAAAATAATATAAAGGTTGTTACTGTAGCAATATATATTATATATACTTATATATCAAAATACAGATGGTTGTTTTACACATAGACATACACACACACACACACACACACACATATATATATATATATATATATATATATATATATATATATATATATATATATAATTTGTGTGTATATTCCTTTAAAATCTATCTATCTATCTATCTATCTATATAAATATATAATTTTGTAATAAAACTACTAAGTTCGTTGTCTCGTGAGCTATGTATATATATACACCACGGTATGGCCTATGTGGTTTAATGCGCGTATACTGCAGTCCTGAGTTATTATCTTCGTGGGTTCAAGCCCACGAGACGTCCTTTAAATCCAAAAATTCCCCTTTAGAAACAATTATATTTGAAATATATTATTTCCGGGGTGGAGAATTTTTTAGTTGACATTTGCAAGTTCTCAATGTTTGTATATGAACCACGGTGATGGCCGTATGGTTTAATGCGCAACTCTGCAGTCCTGAGTTCTTGTCTTATATAATGTATATATTATAGACGTATATGTATATAATTAGATATTAAAGGACGTTTTTTAATATATGTAATATGAATCTATATATATAAAATTATATATATATATGTTTATATATATGTAATATAGTCTATACATATATACACACACAAATATATATATATTATATGTGTATATATACAATATATACACATATATATATATATATATGTATATATATATATATATATAATATATATATACACATATATACACGTATTTAAGTGTATTACATCTTAGTCGATTAAAAAATTAGTAATGAAAAAACAAATATCATTAATTCAAAACTTTTCGTAAAGTTATTTAAGACTGCAAATACTCATGCCCAACCCACGAGGAATTCTTTTATAAAGTAGACATTTTATAGTTTTTCTATGTCTGATAAATACTCACTTATCATACACATTTGTTAAATAACCGTTAAAAAAATAAACTTTTACATCTTCCGAAATGGCCTTTCGATCCGCGTTTGACAGCCTTCTGAGACATTTCCTGACAACCTATCCTTAGGCACTACTTAGTAGTTCAAGGTGCTCTTGCTGTCCGAGTGGCACTCCAAAATCTGGGCCAGACTCTGCTGGGAAAATGGGATTTCCATAAAATTTATCAGTGTTTCCGAAAAGCATAGTGTCACACACACACATGGAAGGTTGTCCTTTAGTGTCGGCATTGTCTATCCCCTACTCTAATCAGCTGTCTCTCGAGACCTATTTACAGTTCTCGTTATCCGTCTCTCCTGAGAGTCTCTCCCTTTGAGATTCAAGTGTCTCGTTGCTATGCCACGCTCTTTCATCAGAATCTCTATCGCCCCCAGCATTAGACTCTTCCGGCCTTAAGTAGATTCTTTAATAATGCAGCGCTTCAATTTCCTCTGATCTAAAATTCGTCAGCATATAAACTATTTCTTTTAGATTACCAAATTATTCATGAGGAAATAATTCATATCGGTGAAAAATACTAAACTTCTTGATCAAATGCAGTCTGAAGAATAATGCTGTGAAATAAGATACTGACAACACGTAATCTTCAGATTCGAACACTTAATTTGATCATGACAAGCATTTAAAAATAAGCTAAAAAAGAAAAAAAGATAGCATGCTCGATCCACATAAGGGCCAGCGTTTATTTTAGGAAGGTAGTAGTATACAAGCACATTTACTTGCATTTGTTTTTAGTAGACCCATTATGGATAACAAAACTGAAATCGCGATTTTCCTTCACTCTGGCATTATTACCAGGGCGTCAAGAGGGGGGGAAGGGGGAACGCGGAACGTCCGCTGACGTCTGTTGAAATCATATCTAATTAAACGTAATCAGAAAGTACTATCATTCTACAATAATTTTCACAGCCTGAATTGGAATTTTCTGCATAAACTTCGTTGCAAAACAATGACTAAACTTCCGTTTCATTGCAGACCTGTGTTACATGCTAAGTTTTTGTAAAAGAAAATACGGAACGTTGCTTTTCATCATTCAGGAACATCTTGTAAAATGCATATGTAGTTAAATTAACAGCGAAACACTCCTTGAGTTTGTATCAGTTCCTTCTAATCAAGAGCTCATCCTGAACAACCAACAATTTCATAACTACATGTTACCTTCTGCGCCTGACCTGGACTTCTCACTAATTTTTAACCTTTATTTCCTTCCATCGTCAGTAGAAGGAAGAAAGAAATCAATAGCGTCCGTGAGTTACAACTGCCAGTAACTGCCAAGGACTTCGCCAAGCTATGCTGTTATGTTTGACTAAAATTTCAAAAAAGTGGTATTTCTCCAAATCACATCATCGGCACTGGGAGGTACAGCTTACAGTGTGCCTTACGCATCGAGCTGCAAATAGTGGTAAAAGTTCTTTGCAGCGACCCTTTGGGCATCAGTTGCTTGTGTTTCTACCTTTATTTTTCATCCGATTTCTCTGTTCCAGTTTTTACCTTTTATTTATATGACCAAATTCTTTCATCGTCCATATGAGAATCTGACAGTCGGACTCAAATACTGATAATGAAAAGGACGATAATAATAAGTACAGGTCTATTCACAAATTATAATATATCAGTTCTATCCAGATCTCCTTAACCACCTAGACTGCCGAACTCTCAATGTAATGAAGTGTCACAGTACTTGCTTTGACTTCAGCTAATTTATCATTTTGGTCATCGATTTCACGTGTCTGAGATGTTATATCCATGAAACGGCTTAAATGACTGAACCGTTTGGAAGACGAACAAAATTACGTCCATTTCCTTTCTCTAACATCCGTTTACTGGACGTCCTTTTCCGTTTCTTCGCCTCCCACCCCATTCTCACTTCCCATTCAAGAACTCAGTCCCATCCCGATGGTCCATCAGCATCCAAGCAGGGCTTCGTAACAGGTGAAGGAGAGACATTACTTTGGCCTCTCTCTCTCAGTCCGAAATGATGCTTGGCACAGCCGTAGGAGATTTAGATCGTTCTCTGCAAACGGCTGAATTATGGTCGAATCCGAAGTTCATTTCAAGTCTTGGAATCTTAACCAGGTTGTTAAATGGCTATAATCTTCGACAGAATATCTCCTGTCACAGCCATGAAGCTGTTTATGACGGTCTTTCCTCTAAAGAATTATTGCAGCTGGATTTTTTGCAGAAAGGTCTTTAGCAGTCGCTTTTCATTGAGGAGGTTTCAAAGGTAAACTGCTTTTTCGAACGCTGAGCGAAATGTGGGTCCCACGATTGTAAAAATTCTTTTGCTTCGAGTCTGAGAGAGAGAGAGAGAGAGAGAGAGAGAGAGAGAGAGAGAGAGAGAGAGAGAGAGAGAGAGAGAAGCAAACATCTGTTTACTTTCAAATGGATTCGTAATTCTAACCAATTCTCTCATTCGTAGCACAAGAGTTACTGATGAGTTTTCATAATTTTCACTCAGCAATATTTATTCATATTTCTACATAATGAGAAATTGTGCCATGTCACCATTTGGAAATTATGAGAACGATATTAGTAATATCTAAGAGATATCTCAAAGAGTGAAATAATGTTCGTTATAAAGATCTAGTTGCATTTACAAAACAATAAAAATAAACTTCTCGATATCACACACACCCAGGAACTATCAAAGTTGTATGGAGAGAGCTCTTGAGTCATTTTGCCTTATTACTTCGTTGTAATTCGCATCACAATTAATTTTCTTCTCATGAGAACGTGCTATACTTGCTCTGGCGTACGAGTAAGGCCAACCTAATTTAACAACAACGTCAAGCAAAGCTCGTCCTTTCCTATCAGACAAATATAAGAGATAGAAAGGGTCTATTTTATTTATTCTTTTATGCCTCTGGTTTTTATTACTGATATTTTATATTGATGAATATACCACTCAATTTTATTTCTGAGTCATCGAAGTAAGGAAATACGATAGTTTTTTTACGAAATTAAGCCAGTATATTTATCTAAAACATTTCTTACTAAGAAATCCTGTCATAATAATGCACCATCTATTATAACGGACAAAAATACAAAAACTAATCCCTCGGAGAACTGACGAGAACAACAACAGAAAATATTAAAATAGGTCGTTAGTTTGGTTGGTTTAGATTACGCTGGATTATGTCAACAAAAACCCTTGCCATGAATGCGGCTAATAATTGTAGTAAAATGCCAAAGGTGTAAAAAGGGCTGGTGTGGACTTGGCAACTAAGGGCAACCAACCGAGGGTAAAGATGTCGAAGAATGTAATTTTCATACCGAACTTAATCATTCTGCGAAGAAGTGAGAAGATGGTACCAATAGCATAGAAAATCAACAAATGAATGAAGATTTACATTGAACAATAACACTGATAGTAATAAAATCGAGTTAACTCAAAGCACAAGGCACATAAGGAAAACATTCAAAACTAGAACTGACAAACGCTGGCCTTCGTAGCAAGTCGAAAATAAAGTTCTTCAGATCTTCAGTACAGGGAATGAAAAGGAGTGTGACGTTATGGTACTTTAACAGGGCTTGGTGCCCACTGAAACGAATATCACAAACTGATTCAAGGAGCTCGAACAATTACTGAAAAATGTGGAAATATGAACAACTTCAAGCTATCATTTCTGATGGTAAAGTTTGTATTATTTTGCTCACTTCTAGACGGGAGTGCAATGTTAAAGCAGTATTAAAATGAACAACGTGAGGTACATTGCAATAACATCACATTGAAAACAAAGGAAGTCACATTATTAGCAATATATAAGTTTTCAGGGAACATTACGTCACATACTTTAAAGGTAGAGATGAAAGCAAACTTTAAAAGTCAGAAGAAACGCAGAATATATTGAACACTGCGTTATCTATTTACAGCTAATCATGGAAAAGAACGATAAGAAGTTAGCAGGTCCTGGAATTTAGCAAATCGATAGCTATAGTTTTACTAAAACTCAGCCTTACATTCCAGTGATCATACCAATTTCTAATACACTCCTAACCACTGATAACGCTGATAGCATCAGCTGCATTGTGTACTATTTCATTTTTACAACCAAACCTTGAGCCATTAGCAAAGAATAAAATCAATAAACGTACTCTGGAAGGCCAAACGAACAAGCTCTGTTCACCTAGGCACTACCTGCAATTACTCTTTGGTGAATTTAACTTAAAAAATCAAAACGTTCTAAGAACAAAACCATCGCCTCTGTCAATAGTCCGATCCTCTAGAATGTTTCTTCTCCCAAAACTCCCCAAACAATTGTATAGGTAATTCGCTTTGAAACAGACAGATAAACAGACACGCAGAAAAACAGGCAAACAAACCGAACAATAAGCATAACCTCTTTGTTGGAGGTAACTCAGATGGATGTCGGAACCTAGCCTCCAGCCCCCAAGATACCAATGCAGCACTAAAGCCAATTTGAATAAGTCTTCGCTCGCATTTGAAATCGACGTTGTCCCTGCTGTATGTAGTTTGAGCTAAACATGGCATCACGGGCACATAACAGTTTCGTAAAAGCATACACTGGCTGTCAGGAAAACAGTGCATAGATTTCAGGTGATAACAGAAGGAGTCAGACGCCATATTTTCGAAAATCTTAGAT
>NC_089759.1:29786656-29856656 GCF_040412425.1 Macrobrachium rosenbergii
AAAAGGGTTTATTAAAAGATCATGAAATTTGATAGTAGGTAAAGGGTGAAGTTGAAGAGTATTTCATTCATTCAAGAAATTAGCATGAAGGTCCCCCATGACCCTCTAATTATTTCAACAAAATAGTTATTGACGGTGACCTATTTTGGTGGCCACGAGGTCACAAAAATGACAAAAACCCGGATATGTAACGTTATCAAAACATGACAACCTCAAACTATATTGCAAAATTATTTTACCACTGTCAAATTTTTGGGACATCTCCAAAATTGGCGTACTACTTAACCCCCATACATTCCAGTTCCCACGTTTCCAACATTCTTTACATACTATGCGCATTTTATTGCGCATGCGCCAGGACATAAATTAACAAAGAGCTGCTCATCAGTGATATGAGCGATTTGCCCCTGCACTGAATTTATTTTTGTGATATTCAGGAGAGTAATAACGTGATTAAAAATGTAAATGAAAACCTTACAGAAAAAATGAAATTAATAGTTAAGTGCAAAGATAAATTAGTAGTAGCTCTAATGTTTAGATACATAATATATGATAAAATACATGTTACCAAAGAGACTGTACGACATTCGCAGGCAAGACTGGTATGATGAGACTAAAGAAGCATTCTCAGCACAGGCCAAGAAGCAAGAAAGGTATTTCAAGATATTCCGAGGCTTCAGAAAAATCACTAACATTAAAGCATTTATCCATAACTTCGAAATTTAGACACTAAGACATCTGTAACAGAGAAACAGAAACAAACTACTTGAGGAAAAAAAAGACTCCAAGGCAATCGAAGTCCCAAGAGGAATCAGCACCCCTGAAATAGTCTTATAACGAACCCAAATAATTCAAGAACTCTGAGAGGACCGAGAATGACATTCAGCTCTTTTCGAGTAATTTGACCCGTCAGGACAGAAGTTGTTTCCCTCTCATTACCCGAAAGTCTTTCCTGCCGTAGTCACGTGCACAGGAAATTAATGAGGAAAGTTCAGGGAAACTGCAAAGATTTCAAACAACTTATTTTTCCCCTTTTACACATCACAGTTTTGTCGTTATTTATGTAGTTTTGTCTGTTACTGTGCCCAGTATGTGTTGTTATTAATGTCACGGTGACAATATATTGTTATATTATTAATGTTATGATAATAGTATATTACTATTATAATTATCAATTATTATCCAAAAACTCAGCTTCCTAAATTAAAAAAATATTTTATATTAAAGTCAGGCAAAAACAGCATCTCGTTTTGAAATGTTTTATCTCTTTATCTGGAAGCAATTCCGAGAGAAATTGGTTTTCTTGTTGCACGGAAACTATTTCTGCCTGATGCAGTTACAAAGGAAAGGCATTCCGAACCAAAGGGACTATATTTCAAGAAGAAATGGCTTTATTAAAACCAACGCAGAATCCAGAAACAAACAGGCAACGGATGCATCTGACGTCGTTAAGAACTGCGTATAAAGAGGCTCTGAGGTTTGTGTACGAGAGAGAGAGATTCTTAAAGCAATTAGTTCACGGTTAAAGAGAGGGATAAAAAACAATCGCGAAGCTCTTTGAAATAAGAATGCAATGATATTTATTTAGGAAAAAATCCAAGATCACAAAGATTCATTGATTTCATTAAAAAAAAAGATATATTTATACGTTTTGTTCAACATTACAACATTTTTGTCCATACCTTTCTTAACCAGCTGAGAATTACACCAGTATTCTCCGTTTATTGCCAGAACTAAAATAATTATTTGCCTCAACTTTTGCCTTTCAAAGATACAGTTCACTCACGCCTCTGGTTTTCAGTAATTGACAGTCTACAGTGTATTACACATATGAAATGGTCGATACGGAAAGCTGGTCCCAGGCTGGATAAAGGCAAGTTTAAAAGTGGAGTCTATTACCTAAAGACTGCGTTACACGAAGAACAAGTAACTAATAACAAGAACAAACAAGTAAAAAATGCGCCTAAGTTTCTTCGGCGCATTCGAGTTTTCTGTACAGCCGCTACAGCGCATAATCAAGGCCCCCGAAAATAGATCTATCTTTCGGTGGTCCCGGTATAATGCTGTATGAGCCGCGGCCTATGAAACTTTAACCACGGCTCGATGGTGGCCTGTCCTATATCGTTACCAGAAGCATGATTATGGATAACTTTAACTTTAAATAAAATAAAACTACTCAGCTAGAGGGCTGCAATTTTGTGTGTTCGATGATTGGAGGGTGGATGATCAACATACCAATTTGCAGCCCTCTAGCCTCAGTAGTTTTTAAGATCTGAAGGCGGACAGAAAAAAATTGCGGACAGAATAAATTGCGAACGGACAGACAAAGCCGCCACAACAGTTTTCTTTTACAGAAAACTAAAAGGCATATAGGTAAAATTGATAATTAACTGAAAACAGCACCCATAACGAATGCCTAGCATTTTTCTTTTCTTGTATTATCCTAGTGGCCATTACACTCGATTCGTCTGTCGGAGGGCCAGCATTCTTTTCAGTAGCAATACATAACTATAAAAACTACGTTTCAATTTTTTAAAATTACCTAATGATGTTATTTACAAGTAGTTGGTTCACAATGTGATAAACAAAACTGTCTCCCATTAAATAGTAGATCCCTTTATATAGCAGCCATTAAAACCATACTTGGAGAAATTTTACAAACAAACCCATCAGCATTCATTTAAAGCAATCTCCAGTTCTTTATCCGCTGAATCCAGCATATCTCAGAATATAATAATGCTGTTTCTTAGAATAAGCGCACCATTAACCTTCCGCCTAAGTCATTTGTTAATATTTCTGTTCTTTCGACTCCGCCCATATTGGAGGTTTGCATTGCACTGAATAGAGAATTAAAAACTTCCAAGCCACTGACTTTAATTAGAAAGAACGTTCAAAGCTGAATGCTGCCTTCGTTATTATACCTCACGGTTCCCTTCGGTCTTTTGGGCTTTGCTGGAATACTGTGCAGAAAGCACTTTTGCATTTGCCCTCTTTTTACAACGAATACTTTTGTCATAAACTCTTCATTGCGCACAATTATAGTTATGTTATAGTCATTTGTGTACTTTAGTATTCAGGTGCGCAGGCGCTTGTTTTTATTAATCAGTTTTTACACGTGTATAATCTCTATTCTAATCAGATGTGTATGTTTGTATGTATATACAGCATATGTGAAAACTGGAAATATTTATAAAAGTTGATCCTCTCTCCTTGGATGATTTTTTTTTCTTTCACTTAGGATGTGAAAAACTTACAGTAAATGTTAGGAAAATTACAAAAGGAATAAAAGTTTCCAAGTCTAATTCTGTATTTTTTCACGTTCCAGTTTTCAACATCTCTTTCAATGCTTCTCTATCATTTAGTCTGAAATGTCCAGAACATTACCTAGCAAACATTACATTTTGTATGTTTCATTTTTATGTAGGAAAGACTCTGCAAATGGAAGTTTCTTATGATGTCCAATATCAATTTAGCGAAGAATCTCTTTTCTGAGTATCATTTAATCCCCATGAAATTTTAGGCAGTGGTGAAACTATTTTTATTTCGAGTAGAGAAAAAAATTTGAAAAAATATTTCTCAATGAAAAAGTTTATTTACTGCTCAAAATGACTAAGTATGAGTTCCGAGTAAGCCTTTAAGGCTGCTAAATTGCAAAGCTCTCACGGAAATTCATTTCGAAGAGTTCATATTTTCCTGGCTGTGACGGACACCTATTTCGGTGTAGGAGGGGATCTAAGTTTGGTTTTATTTTTGATAAATATTTCTGTTCTAGGTTATCATCCTCTGAGAGAAAGGGAACCGTTCGAGAGAGAGAGAGAGAGAGAGAGAGAGAGAGAGAGAGAGAGAGAGAGAGAGAGAGAGAGAGAGAGAGAGAGAGAGATAATTTATGCATATCTTATCGTAATGATAAGTTGAAAGCTTAGTATTAATTTTCCATTTTATTGTCATGGGAATCTGGTTACTTATTTAAAGCAAATTTATCTTTAGTAAAGAGTAGATGCCAATCTATTTTTTGAGAGAATGGAATCTATTAGTTCGATTGTTTACCTGAATATTCGTTTGCTATCAGCATTCAAAGATTTTTATAAAACGTGCGTTTGTACAGATTTCCTACAAAGTCACGGCACACACTGCAAGTTGACCTTCAATATTCGAACGTGTTTGCTCAAAGTTAGTTATTATTTGCAGAAGTCAGTCGACTCTCAAAACCTTTTATTCGCTGGTTTTTGTGCCTACTCCTCCATACGGAAAAATTATTTTGGTGTTTTGTTCTTTATTTTCAATCTTTTTATTTTCTCTGGTGTTTGTCTTTCCATGGAGTGTTGTTAGTTGCCTAATGTCGCTTCTTATTATGACCATCATTTTCTTGGTCTCCATAAACAGTACATAGTAGTGCTTAGGTATTCATGTAACCCATGAACTTCTGCAGTTTACAATTTGACAAATAACGTTTCGTTACAATATTCAAGCAAGTTAAATATTGCACAGTCGAGCATTAAATCAATACCTTATAGCTCAACACATCTTTAGTGGCCAATAGACAGCTGTTTGATACATAAACAAATAAAACATTAAAAGCCGTTTGATAATGATACGCTTATAATTTTAGTAAATAATGATAACGCTGACAGTATTATGTTTTGCATGTGAGGGTTTATGTCAGTATACATATTTTTTTTAGCAAATAAACGGAGAAAAATTTTAACAACAGTTTTTCGTGATGTGCCAAAGTTATTTGAAGTAAAAACAGTTTAGTGGCAGTAATTATTATTAGAAATAATGAGTCTTTTAAACATAAAGTATGTCTTAGTTATCCCCTTTGATATGAGTGAATAATTCATCATGCCTTACAATATTTTCGTATTTGTTCATATTGTCAGTTTCGGTATAAGGAGAGTGAGAATTTTGTGGATGATAATCTTCATTCCCAAGTTTGCTTCATCAAAACCACTTGACAATATGCTAACATTTCACCTAACAATACGACATATTGCGGTTTTATTCGTGTTCTCAGTTTCAGAATGATAATGATGATAAACATGACCGTCATTCCGTCGAAGTATTATTTCCAAACAGTTATTGCACTTAACACGTTTTAAATAATTCAAGGATACATTCTGTTCCATCTGATTCTCTCGATTTTACAGAGCAATTCCTCAGTATCAAATGAGATTCTCGTGATTTTGTTAGCCTTATGCAAAGTGCCAAATGATGCAATTAATGGATTTTCACTCTGCATAAACGTAAAACTTTTTAATCCGTTGCACGTCCATTTGTTCTTTTGGTTAACGTCACTGACGCTAAGTGGTTTATTGATGGACACGTCAAAAGGGTGCAGCATGGAAGTGAGTCCCGTTGGTGTCGCAACGGTTTCAATGGTGTTTCTGAATGTCATCTGTTTTATTATATCTGAGCATAGCCCGCAATAACAGATGCAGTGTAATGCAGTATACAACTGGTGGGCCAGTCCCGACGTTCAATTAAAAGGGTCAGTTGGATGATGGTGTCACTTCCATCCGTCCGCCGCTCAAACACAGCTTGTTTCGACCCCTGGGAAGACTTCAGTTGAAGGAGACTTATTTAAATGTGGACGAAGAAGCCGAGGAAAAGCTGCCCATTTTGAAGACAGCTGACATCGTGGCCATGGAGGTCTTGTCTTGTTTTACTCAGACAATATATTCGTAAACCTATTTCAAACTGAAATTTTTCATCTTTTTTTTAGTTTAGTGTTATCAGGTTAATATAAATCCTTGCATAGGCTGTACTTGCAGTGACAACATAAGGGAGATATTATTTCACACGGCCAGAAAACCAGATTCCATACAGCACAAACTCATACACATGTCAACAGAATACTTTTTGAGATATCCCCCTCAGATTTCAGCACTTTGTTAGATTTTTACATTAACTGAACTTGCAAGAAAAAGCTTGCATGATTGTATAGAGACTTTTGAATCACCCTGTACTAAGCAAGGTAGAACGTTTATCCTATTCAGCACACAGTCTGCAAGTGAGAAACTGTTTGTAGACTCAAAACGTTTCTTGATTTTGCAACATTCGCTCCTCCTAAGGCCTTTGCTTTGTTTTGCTCCTTCAGTAATCTAACGGCCAAGCTTTTTTTTTTTTTACTTCAGTTCAAACCAGTGGAATACAATATTAGTCCTGCAACTAGCGAGAGGTCCTGCGTTCGATTCCAAGCAAGTTATGCCAGTGAAGGCTCATTCTGCTTTATAGCATTGTGTATTGTTGACCTAACCGAAGAGTTAGGAACCTGGTAACTAGTCAAATATCGGAATCACGATGGAAAAGTGCATGGGTCCAACACCCTCATCTCAAACGACTTCCTAAGAACCAGAAAATGAATTGAATCTAATAAACCTCTACAAATATTTTTACGAATTTACCTGGGGAAACGCTTACCATGAGCCAGTTATAGACTCTAAATGAATGATTTCGTTACTTTCCTCTATTTTTGTAATAAATCTGACTGCTGTTGATTCAGGAAATCGTATAAAAACAAGGAAAAAGGAGGAATTTATCTGAGCTGTGGGTTCTACTCACAAGGTACTTGTAAGTAAACACGTTAGGGTAAGTTTAAAATTACGTGTATTTACATGAAATGAAATATCAGAAGAGAGGTTAATTATAACTGGGAAAACATGAAAGTATATCCGTCGGCGTGACGATGCTGACACAAGGCACATTCAAGAGAGATTTCCACGGCTAACAAACCCTCTGTAAACAGAGAGATTCACAAATTAAACGCCAGTAAGGATGCAGTAAAATATACACAGGACAAGGAGAGCACAGAGGGTGCCAATAAGCCTTGAAAACACGATTTTATGTAATCATTTAATCACAGGCATTTACGTAACACTGACCTAACAAGGCAAGGTTGATATGGAAATAATGGTACTTAGAAATGGAAATAGTAAGTTTAGTACAAGAATTAAAACAGTGTGACTGACTGGAAGAACCTTTGCAACAGATCACTTTACCTTGTAGAAGAGGTGGCTTCAGCGAGGGAAATAGTGGTGGAGGAATGGCTAAGGGCTTCCCTGGTAAGAAGATTAAAGGTCCTTTCAAGATAGGACCACGTGGTAGGGCATGGCTCTCTGAAGGAGGCGTGAATGGAAGGGGGAGATGTGTCTCACTCGCATCCAGCAGTGTTTCTCTCGCGTCTAGCAGTGTCTCTCTTGCCTCCAGCAGTCTCTTTCTCTTTTGTTCCTTCAGTGAGACCCTTATATGACTTCGGTCAGGGGTCGGGAGGTTATCCACAGGTAGGTGGGTCATTTGTGACTCAAGTTTCAGGTGTGCATGCCAGCTATCCTTTTCTCTTAGTCTGCTTCCGGCCAGGCTTAGGATTCTGAAAGCAAAGTCTCCCACAGTCATATGTTCGAGAAGAGAAAGTTGAAAGGTGATTAAAAGATTAAGGAAGGGGCCTATATTCCTTTCGCCCTTCCTTGTCAGGCAGTGTCCAAACGAAGCATTTGGTGGCTGGGATTCTTGGGAAAATTTAATAATATGCACAGTATATATATACATATATATATATATATATATATATATATATATATATATATATATATATATATATATATATATATATATATATATATATATATATATATAATATATATATATATATATATATATATATATATATATATATTTTATATGTGCACACACACATATGCATACACACACACACACACACACACACACATATATATATATATATATATATATATATATATATATATATATATATATATATATATATATATATATTATATAATTATATATATCTATATATAAATCTATATATATAATTATAATATATATATATATTATATATATTACAATCACTTTTTGTACGTGATTCATTTACCACACATTACCACAGGTGAAAAATAAGAGACGGGGTGTAGGTCCTGACCGGTTTCGACTTTATTTCCAGGCCACTGACTTTATTTCCAAGCCTTCGTCAATGGCTTTGAAATAAAAGTCAGAAACTGGTCTCTTCTTTTTCACCTGTGGTAATGTATATATATATATATATATATATATATATATATATATATATATATATATATATATATATATATATATATATATATATATATATACTGGTAGACCGCACAGTGGATGCCAAAGGTAATCACAAAAAATGTATATTAATACTATAATAATAAAAAAATGCATAAGAAAAAGCTGACTTTTACAATGAAGCCGTTTGCGAGTCACAGTATCAACTGCCACTGGAGAATATGAAGTATTCAATAGTTATAAATTATATAGCGATCAAAATGGATGCTCGATAAAGACCTCTCAGAAAGGACACATGAGAAAAGTCGCAATAATCAACGTACTCTTGCCCTAGTCATGCGTTGATAAAATTCGCCAACTCCTGAACACCTCATCCTTATCAGTTTAAGAACTGGTTGCAGACGTTTGTTGCCCGCAAAACAAATGGTGTAGAATTCTTTATTCCCAGACTCTAGATTCTACCTGGAATCAGTGATTAGCTCACCTGTGAAGATGTAAGGAACAATACCAGTCGAAATGGGTAAAGAAGTGAATGGAAGCCTTGACAAAAGAGAATGTCGTTGGGGATATGGTGGGGTGAGGGGAGTTGGTTTAGACCAACAATTAAGAAAAAGAGGGCATTTGCATACTCTCAAAGAGTTGTTTAAGAAATGTGAGAATCAATGACAACTTGATATAAAGGAAGCATTATTTTTTTCAGTGCAAGGATGAGAAATATACATATGTTAGTGAAAAGACGAAATTGCAAAGAAAAGTTACTGTGGTCAGGAAGGTAATTTGGAGAGCCTCGAGAAGGTTGGTGTTTGTTAAAAGACACTTAGAAGAAAAAATCGTTCAGTTTAAAGCGTTGGGATGGACAAGACGAGTCTTAGAAAGTGCTTGGTATCAAGAAGGAAAAATATTCTATCGGATTCTTTATATTTAGAGAGATCAAGGTGACAAGAATTCGCTAGAAGCATTTTTCAAGCCCAATGGATTCTTTGCAAGCATGGAATTTAAAACGTAATGGTTATCAATATGCCTCTAAGCATATGATTAGGCCTCATTAACGTTTACTTACCAAGTACTTGACTTTCAGCAGAGTGAAACACTACTTAGAATGTTACCAAGAAATCAGTCTGAGTATTTCTACTCAGAACTGTAGCCGTACGGTCATTAGACTTTAAATGGTAATAATCTTCTTATACTTGACCATGAGTAGGCAGACTGCGGTAGAAAGGGTCGTTCGCGAGATAAGGAGCTTCTGAATACGAAGAACATAGAAAGTGAAAGCCACTAAATGAGAGAGAGAGAGAGAGAGAGAGAGAGAGAGAGAGAGAGAGAGAGAGAGAGAGAGACCGGAAATTTCCCTCTAAAAAGAGAAATATGAATTAAATCCAGCCAGCCTACTTTTACTAATGACAACCTTTTATGCAAAGTTGTTCTAAAAAGCAAAACCCAGCCTAGCATGCATGATGATAATAGGTATTTCATAAAACACGACAGCTTCATGCAGGAAGTCACAACATTATGGACCGTTCATGCTTTTATCCTTCTTTAATCTAAGTGCTTTTCACTTTCCACTCGCAATGCAGGTGGCAGCGTGCTCACCCGTCTCAAAAGTGAACATACTTCTGATCGGTCCCAGAAAGAGCCAAGGAATGGAACAGCACGGGCAGGTTTTCTTAAAAATTCAGCACAGTTCTGTTGTCCTCAGCAGTATATTAGGTACCTGATTGTTATCCGATTGTTGTGGGTTAAGTGTACCTTAGTTTTACCAGACCACTGAGCTGATTAGCAGCTCTCCTAGGGCTGGCCCGAAGGATTAGACTTATTTTACGTGGCTAAGAACCAATTGGTTACTTAGCAACGGGACCTACAGCTTATTGTGGAATCCGAACCACATTATAGCGAGAAATGAATTTCTATCACCAGAAATAAATTCCTCTAACTCTTCATCAGTCGGCCGGGGAATTGAACTCCGGCCCATCGAGTGACAGTCCGCAGCTCTACCGACTCACCCAACAATTGGGTTACATCTGGAGAGAGAGGTTAGAGTAAAAAAATCACAGACGTGGGTGGTCATGGGATGACTGGAAACGGGATGGCCTCCATGAGGTAAACATCATCCCAAAGGGAGTAAACCATTTTGGGGACATAAATAGGATTCTCTCTCTCTTTGAACGGTTTCCTTTCTCTCAGTGGATGATAAGAGCAGAAATATTCATTAAAAGTAAAACCAGACTTAGATCACCACATGCACTGAAATGGGTCCCCGTCACAGGCCGGAAAATATGAACACATTGAAATAAATTTACGTGAGAGCTTTGCAATTCAGCAGCCTTAAAGGCTTACTCCAACCTCTTACATTCTCATTCTGAGTGGTAAAAATTATAACTGGGACGAAAATAAACGTTTTCATTACAGAATATTTTTTAAATTTTTTTCTGTATTCGAAAAAATTAATTTCACCACCGTTTAAAATTTCATACGATATTCAGAAAAGAAATTCTTCGGTGAATTGATACAGGACATCATAAGTGGCGTCCATTTGCTGAAGCTTTCCTACATAAAAATGAAACATTAAAATGTAAAGTTTGCCAGGCAACCTTCTGGGCATTACGTATACATACATGTATACATATATATATATATATATATATATATATATATATATATATATATATATATATATATATATATATATATATATATATATATATATATATATATATATATATATATATTATATAATTTCATTATCCTGCCACTTTACACCAACGTCTCTTGTTCTTTGCCTCCTTGTCCCATCACCCTCTTCTTAAAGATAATCAACAGTTATGGAGACATAACATGCCTGTCTCAGTCCAGTTTCAAAACTAACCAGTCAGTCTCACGTCAACAAATCCTAAAAAAACACTTTGCTTTCACTAGAACAATCTTTTAATCACTATCAACAAGTCGGCTTCTATACCAGATATAGAGTACATATATATATATATATATATATATATATATATATATATATATATATATATATATATATATATATATATATATATATATTATATATATATATATATACATATATATATATATATATATATATATATATATATATATATATATATATATATATATGTTAGGAAACAATCGTTTGCCGATTGTTCCCTTAGTGGGTTGTTGCCTCCTTTTGTTTTTTGTGTTTTTCTTGCTGGCGAGTTGACGTGTGGTGGATGGTGTCAGACTTCGCCAGTCAGGTCTAGCAACAGCAGCAGGTCACGGCAGCAGAGCAGCGGAGAGCTTTCTTTTGGACGCGATGGTTGTCGCATCGACTCTGTCGTGGGAGTCCAGTTTTGGAGAACTGTTTCTGAGGACTTGATGGTTGCCGTGTCGGCTCTGTTTAGTTGTCCTGCAGTGTTGGTTTTACAGTTCTCGATTTTTTTTCCTTTATGCTGCTTGTTTATTATTTTTTTGTTACTACAGTTGTTTATGATTTTATGCTGCCTGTGTCTTATGATTTTTTTTGTATTTATGTGAATTTTATGTTGCTGTCATGTTTTGTTTTTTTGATTTGGTCATTTTAAGTTATTTTTCTCTCCTGGACCTGACTCACTTGTTAATTTTTGTAAATAAAATAATTTTAGGTAACTTTTTGTATTTGTTCTGCTCCTCTCTCCTTTGTATGTCACCTCTCGTCAGTCATTTCAGCCCAATTGCTTGTTTATTTTAAAGAACCTGTCGATCTCGAGAGGCGAGATCGTAATAATAATATATATATATATATATATATATATATATATATATATATATATATATATATATATATATATATGTATGTATATATATACATATCTATATATATATGTATACATAGACAGTATATAAATATACAAATAAAGTTTTTTTTGCCAAAAACTTTTAACCACTATCAACAAATCGTCTTGTATACCATATATATATATATATATATATATATATATATATATATATATATATATATATATATATATATATATATATATATATATATATATGGTATACATGGCTACTTGTTGATAGTGGTTAAAATTTCTTTTTGGCAAAAGCAATGTGTTTGTTAGAATATGTCGTCGTGAAAGCGACTGGTTAGGTGCGAAACCAGACTGAGACAGGCGTGTTATGCCTCCATAACTGTAGATTATCTTTAAGAGCAGAGTGATGGGAGGAGAAGGCAAGCGAACAAGGAACGTTGGTGCAAAGTTTAGAATAATAAAAGTAAATGAGAATGACCTGTGGAATGACTTGAATTTGTACATAAGAAATCACTGATTTACGACAGATTGCCATTAGATTCCCGCCTCTTTTTCCCCATGCTTGAAAAAAACTCAATTTTGCATTTCATCGAACCTTCCACTCACATACTCGTATATCAACGAGGTCATGATTTGTAACTCAGCCGTGCACGTCATTTAATTATCACATTTTCAATTAAATTGTAGATATAAAGGGTAGATAGATAAAAGGTAAAAGTTGGGTAAAACTATAATTCATAAGGTGAAGTAAATAGTATAAAAGCCTTTCTCATGTAATTATGGACAAAACCTGCCACTAAATGTCATCACACTGATACGAACACTGAAACGTACATCTGAATGTAACATTTTCGACCAGAATAACAAAGAAACTAATTGAACCGAAGAAAAAAGGTATAAATGAAAAAAAAAAACTTGGTATCAAGTGTACAGAACACATTAAAAAACAAGTGTTATGAAAAGCACTGTAGAAAGGGAACCCTCATTTATTTAAAGTTAAGAACACAAAAGGCCTACTAAGTCTGTTCTTTATTTTGGGGTGAAAACTATAACGTGAAAAAATACATAATTATACTTGGAAAATTTTATTATTTTTGTAATTTTCCTAACATTTACTTAGTGGAAATAAGAAGACTTTCATCTAAAAAAAGAGAAACGACTTTTATAAACAGTTCCAGATTTCACTTACCCATACAAACAAACATACACATCTGATTAAAATAGAGACTGTGTACATTAGTAAAAACTGACTGATAAAAACAAGCGCCTGTGCACCTGAATGAGCGGAAATGACTATAAACATCTGAATAATTCTGCGCAATGAAGAGTTTATGACAAAAGTATTCGTTGTAAAAAGAGAGCAAATGCAAAAGTGCTTTCTGCACAGTACTCCCGCAAAGCCCATAAGACCGAAGGGAACCGTGAACTATGATAACGAAGGCGGTATTCAGCCTGAACGTTCTTTTCAATTAAAGTCAGTGGCTTGGAAGTTTTTAATCCTCTATTTAGCTCAATGCAAACCTCCAATATGGGTGGAGTCGAAAGAACAGAAATATTAACAAATGACTTAGGCGGAAGGTTAATGGTGCTCTTATTCCAAGAAACAGCATCAGCATATTCAGAGATATCCCGGATTCAGGGGATAAAGAACGGGAAAATGCTTTAAATGAATACTGACTGATTTGCTATTAAGTTTTGGCAAGTATGGTTTTAATGGCTGCTGTGTAAAGGGAATCTAATATTTAATGGGAGGTGGTTCTATTTTTCACATTGTGAAATAGCTGGATTAACTAGTTTGCTGACGTGCTCATATACTCATTTAGTGATATCATAAGTTACTACTTGGATATCTCTAAAATAAATTTGTTCACTTTTATTTCAGAGTAGCATTTATTTAACACTAACCCTTAAAATATAAATGAAAACCATCACTCGACTGGAAGGTAGGAACAGCGACTACGGTAAAGGGGGATGCCCTAGACACATTACGACGTCCTCCCTTCTTTCAAAAACAAAGGAGGTTCACCAGCTTCTTATTGGTATCAAAAGTAACCTGAGAAATTTCCATTCTCTCACTGACCAGTCATGAGATGTAGGGCAACAATCTGGTAGTTTTTGATTCCATAACAAATAATTCTAAAGGAATTGTGTGTCTGAAAGATTGCTACATTTCTGGTAAAAGACCAATAACGTGAGGTAGTGAAGATGAGTTTAATCTATTTTACTTTACTGATTATTGTAAAGAATACAACAAAAACAAAAACAAAAAATATACGTGTTTGTTTGCTAGAATCGATTCGTTTAGATTCTCTTTTTTTACCAAAGGGAAGAAGCGCAAGTGACTAAATAACTGATATGTTGGACTTTGTTCCTATAGAAATGGTCAATATAGATATATTAATTGTAAGTACATGTCAACAGTTAAAGGAACATTTCTTTCATCATTAATATTAAACAACCACAGTCCAGTCCTAAGCAGCCCCTTGAATAACAGTCCTTCCCAAGAACTATTAAATTATTATTTTAGGAATATTCAGCGTGACTAGATTCTAATTTCGATAATTCTTGTAAAGGATAACCATCAGTGGTAATGCATTCATTCGCAGAGCCCCATGATCTCAGAATGTTGCAAATGAATTATATCGCGTTGCAACAATGCAGAAAGAGGAGGCGATGTATCCGAAATGATCTCATTAATACGCCGGGCGAGTTAGCGCTTGAGCCTTCCAGTCTGTATTGGAAAACAGTTATTCCGAGTATTGCAACAATACAGAATTGGCCGCTGTGTTGAATACTAACGGACTAGAACCTGTTGGTCAGGGTGATTTGTATGCAACTGGGATGGAAGTAATGTGATGAATGCTACGTTTTCATTCTGATCTGCCAAGGGCAAGACCTGACTCGCACGTCAAAAAAAAAAAAAAAAAGTTCGCGAGGGGAGGTGTCAATTGACCCAAATATGACTTTATCTATGTTTATCTTTTAATTGTTATTTCGCCTACATTGTGTAATGAAGCTCACGTTTACTTGATAATTTTAGGTGCCTCATTTCACTGTTGTGCGTAAAGTGGGGACAGTATAAACAACGACCAGAATATACTGGGACGAGCCATGGTCTTACACACCGACTTTACGTAGTCTTAAGCTGATTTCTTTTATTTTTAATATTTGCAAGGTCACTGTTCTACTCATTTGAACAACTGTCTCTCTTTTTCCCAACCATTTGGGGTTCAATATCCTCCATTCTGAATTACTCTTATCGTGGCCAATCATTCCAATCATGATGGGATGTGCCTTTGAATGTTTGCGACCTCGGAACAATGAAGACAACAACTTTAACATTAATATCTTTTTATCAGTCTTTTCTAAGAATCGCAATATTACTGATTTATCACAGTTTCCAATCCTATAAGGCATTTGTCTGACCTTATGAACAGAGGAGAATTGTATATTTAAAGACGGAACTATCTTTTTTTATCATAATGGACTCCAGGATTGTTAGGTCGTTTTCATTATGTACTTGACCTATAATTGGAAAGTCCTTATCATCAATATGTTTTACATAACTTAGAATGATTCTTAACACTTGACTGTTCGGGATTTGTTGATCTACTGCCTGTTCTAAAACTTACGCCCCTGTGAGAGTCTATTCTCACTTTGAATAACCTCCTCGTGCAACGCACATAAGTCCCGCGATCACATCTCGGGACGTATATTTATAAATAACATTAGATTTCAGAAGAGGACTAAGGCGGTCTTTCGTTTTGAACAGAGATCTGATCGTTAATGGATTTTTTAGAACGATTTTAAGGTCAACGCCGGGAATTCTTTTTGAATAATTGTTAGGAACTTTTTTTCTGAAAAGGTCATCATGAGAAAAAGGGAAGCTCGCGAATATGTTTAATTTTGGTGCTGTCAAAACTGATTTCCCTAAGCATTTTAAACAATAGTTCAAAAAGAATTCCCAGCGTTGGACCTTAAAATCGTTCCAAAAAATCCATTAATGATCGGATCTCTGTTCAAAACGAAAGACCGTCTTAATCCTCTTCTAAAATCTAATGTTATTTGTAAATATACGTGCCCAAGATGTGATCACAAGACTTAAGTGGGTTGTACAAGGAGGTTATTCGAATGAGAATAGACTCTCACAGGGGCGTAAGTTTTAGAACGGGCAGTAGATTGACAAATCCCGAACAATCAAATATTAGGAACCATTCTAAGTTTTGTAGAAAATATATTAATGATAAGGACCTTACAATTATAGGTTACGTAAATAATGAAAACGACTAACAATCTTGGAGTCCATTTTGATAAAAAAGATAGTTCCTTCTTTAAATACACAATCCTCCTCTGTTCAGTTGGTTATCGCCTAAGGTGCGTTGTTTGTTTTTACGAAATTCTTTCGGTCATTGCACGTCCTTTGCGAGGATAAGGTACAGAATGGCCTTAATTTTTTTTTTTTTTTGGTGTTTTATGTAATTTTACTGTTTTTAGAATCTTACAGATATTTTGTACATAATTTTAATGTTTAATATAATTTCCTGTTTTAAGATCTTCATAAATTATTTTCAAGTTTTCTACATGCTGATGTTCATTAAATTTTATTAAATACTGCGTAATTTTAATGGATTATAGAGTGCTCGGTTTTAAAGTTCACGTTTGTATCTTTATTATAGCCCTGAGGATGCGACTATGAGTCCTGAAACGTTGGCAAAATAAATGTACCTGAGTACGATGCCTTTCCCTATGGTTCTCTGAATATATATATATATATATATATATATATATATATATATATATATATATATATATATATATATATATATATATATATATATATATATATATATATATATATATATATATATATATATATATATATATATATATATATATATATATATATATATATATATATATATAATGTGTGTGTGTGTACGCTAATGAAGTATGAAGCAAAAAACAGCCAAAATGTCCGTATCTCCTGCCTTACCTCCCCCCATCAACGCCACCTCACAAAATTAATCCTTGGGTAAGTAACTTACAATTTCCGCTCTTGCCATAAAAACGCTCAAGCATAACTTCACGTCGATGCACTGAATTCGCATATTGCTTTTCTAAGAAGTTATTTCTATGATTCCGAATTGTGCTTCCAAGTTAGCTACCGATTTCTGCTTTATTTTCGTCCAAAAGTTTAAACTCCTTAATAAGAGAGCAACTTTTGTATTCTTAGAAAATTGACTTCACAGCAGAAAGAGAGCGTGACTCTCGATCCTAATTTTTGCTCTTTTATAAAATGACCTAGTGTACAAGGAAGTTTATGCAGTAAAAAGTGAATCAGAACGGGCTGGAAAAGAAAAGCTGTTATTGCATGGTCTTTAATCTGCTTTACTAAAATTGCCTCCGCAGGCCCTTAGTAGAAAATATTCATGCGACTTTGAAGGGTAACTTAGGAATCTCTCTCTCTCTCTCTCTCTCTCTCTCTCTCTCTCTCTCTCTCTCTCTCTCGCACAATGACAGTCATTAATGAGACGCGTGCTGCGTACCTATCCAAACACTAAACATCGTTCGCAAACAAAAGACTGTTTTATCATGATGAGAATTGCTCTGGGCATACATAAATGAACCACTGTTAGACATTGTTTCTCTCTCTCTCTTTCTCTTTCTCTCTCTCTCTTCAGTTTTTTCTTTCTTTCTCACCCTCTCCTGTTTTAGTTAAGCCAGCTCAGTTCCCAGGCCAAAGACATGAATGACTGATTGATTTTTAAGTACATAACCTGGTGTCAAAACAGCAAAGGTCATCGACTGAATGTGTAAGGAACATGTTCCCACAATGATGTCATTTTTTTCTATTTTAGGAAAAGCTGATAAAAGCAAGGTTTCGCTTCACATGATATAGCTATATTGATCAACTTCTTATAAAAATGTCTTCAGTATCTCATTCATTACCAAAAATACCAACAAGCAAAGGAGCATTTTTAGAAGATTTCCCCGTCAGTATTCTCAATAAGATCTGCATCAGGGCGAAATTGAGACATACATTATATGCGTATGTATACATACATACACAAGCGCGCACACACAAACATACATATATATACAGTATATATATATATATATATATATATATATATATATATATATATATATATATATATATATATATATATATATATATATTTATATATGTATTTTGATTATGTTTTACAAGTGTGAGAATAATAAAGTATAAGTTGTAAACCGTACACTGCATTTAAACACCACCTACATTTCATAACTCGTTAAGCCTTTAATCTAAGAGTTTTCGTGTATATTATGGTCAGAAATTTTACTTGAGCTATGATGATCTCGGATTACCCAAAGGAATTTTTAAGTTACGTTTATATTTAAAATTTGTTGAGGTTATTTATATATCTACTTAATCTAAAAATAGTCTTTAGGCATTAACGCGTGGATAATCTCTTCAACAGTAAGTTCTTCCTTGGTGCATGACAACAATAATACTAAGCGTGCTCAACATCTTTCTTTATCTTTGCTTAATTATCCTTCCTTGGTGCATGACAACAAAAATATTAAGCGTGCTCTACATCTTTCTTTATCTTTGTTCAGTTATCTTAGTTCCTTTTGTACTCACCAGCTTAAGTGGTGATCTTGAAGTGGGACTTTTTTTTTTTTTCTAGCCACTACTGAGACTGGGAAGTTTAGAAAGGCAAAGGAGTGATAACAATAAAACTGGTAAGGCACACGGCCTGAGCTTGCAGCAAACAGAATGCCGGAGAAAGGCAACAGAATCTTAATTCTCCTCTCCATATTTCCTTCTCGTGATTTTTACTTGGATTTGGGAGTTTCTGTTTGTTTTTACTGTCATTATTACATTTTCTACTGACTCTATTTGGCGCTTGTATTAACCTAAATATGATGTTGCAATGCCGTCGAAAATGACTGTACCGTTATATGAGAGAATCAAAGCGACCAGTCCCGACCTAGGGACGTTACGTACCGTCTCGAAGCACCTTTATGCAACATACTTTAATAGGAGCCAGTATTAAGGGAGGCTAGGCCGGCCTGGACGACGAAAAGTCTAAATGTCGAGTTTATTAACCGTAAGCTGACTATACACTGATTGATACTGCAGAGATTACATTTTTTATCCGGACAGTTTGACTTATTTACTAATCTGCAATGTTAACAGAGGTATTTTGTTATATTCTGTCAAGTTATGAGTAACTATTATTATCATTATTGTCTTATGGAATATGATCTTAGAATTCATTTACGAATCTCGTTCCCCGTCGGAATACTACAAAGTACAGGTGAAGGAGATCCAGGATTGAACTGAATGTAGAATTTAGGCCAAAGGACAAACACTGGGACCCATGAGTTCATTCAGTGCTGAAACGGAAATTGACAGTAAAAGGTTTGAAAGGTGTAACAGGAGGAAAACCTCAAAGCAGTTGCATTATGAATCAATTGTTAGGAGGTGGAAAGTAAGATAGCAGAAAGAGAATATGAAAGGAGGTACAGTAAAAGGAGAGAAAGGGGTTTAGGGGCCGAAGGCACGCTGCAAAGAACCTTAAGGAATGCCTACAGTGCACCGCATAAGGTACACTGACGGCAATAACCCCAACAGGAGAGGAGATCCAAGAGTTACTGGAAATCATACAAAATGATAGAAATGTTCTGAATGTGTGGATACATAACGTCAACCTTACTCATGACTGATCCATCTGGCCCATTTTTTGAGGACGTAAGACCATAGTGCGATCGGCCATTCGGTCATTTACTGGCCGAAAGATCAGCTTAGCGGCCGGAAGAGACGAAGCATCAGTCGATCCAAGGACACTGATCCGTTCCCAAAATGCCACTATGAAAGAAGTGGCTGTTTTTATGTCCGTCGTTACAGTACACTAAAGAGGTCTATTTACATGCATTCACTGCTATATATAGGGACTTTGCTTCAAGTAGCTGTCTTCTTTTATCTAGTCAACAAAATGCATCATTCTTTAGAACCTAAATCAGGCGAAAAGTCCTACGTGACAAGACCTGTGCCCACCTCAGAGCCATGGTTTACTTTGTTACGATGCCAGTTTGTATGGAAAAAAATTACGAGGAAAGGAAAAGATATTTAGATAAGACCGTACCATTAAAAGATAAACTTCTAATTGGCCGCTGGGGGACCAAACAATCAATCGGTTTGTTTTTCTGATGATGGCGCAGATTGACCGAGGGAAGGTTACATTCGTACAAAGTAACATGGCACCAAGGGCAAACAAGAGCAGTCAGATCCCTCCCAAGTAAACAAAACCCCATGGCTTGACTCATAAACTCTCATTAATTCGGTAACGTACAGATAAATTTTAATTGCTTGCTCTCGTAGTGCATCGCCCCTTTAAGCGTTAAGTGTTGTTTCAGTGCATTGTATTGAACAAAAATTACTCGCCCACGTGTAGAAACCGGATTCACTAATTGCACATGTATTTCTACAATATATATATATGTATATATGCATATATATATACATACATATATATATATATGTATGTATATATATATATATATATATATATATATATATATATATATATATATATATATATGTATATATATATATATATATATATATATATATTCTTACAAATATTATGCTGTACAACTTATCTCCTTTGATTTGCTAGAAGTATAATCAAAACCAAAAGAAAAAACAAAGACAAGAAAGCACCAAGGAAAAGCGCCCTCTGTGGAAAGCAGGAAGGGAAACTGGCTGGTGTTGTGTTCAAAAACCAACCGTCTTAGCAGCTTATATGTTTAGTTTAGGGGCCTATCGAACAGGGATGGTTTTACCAGGGTCACCTTTAGTTAGGGTTTACCTTAACCTCACTTTTCTCTGAACTGTGTATTGGCGAGTTTTTGTCATTTTTCAGGCTGCCCGCAGGCTACGAAAGGAGGGTTGTTTACAAAAAGCAAACCACCTACGCATACTCAACCCAGGTCACAGAGAGTCCAGCAGTCACGAGCAGAGAGAGCAAGTGGTAGTGCTCCCGCTCCCTTTTATCTTGTCTTTATGACTTAGTGGAACTGACGAAAATCGATTCAACAGACCCCGGCATCAGATGCAAGTGCGCGCAATTAATCTACGTGAAGGTAAGTCTCAGGACGACAATTACTCGCCGTTCTTCTGTTATCTCTCCCACTGTATTTCTAATTTAAGTTTCTCTTTTCTCAGTCACTGACTAAAGAATCCTAGTGAAACCATATCCCCTTTATGAAGTCGATTATACAAAGTACAATTAGTGTTGCCTAGTGAGATTGCATAAGTATCCTCCATGGTGTTAACATAATATTCTCAATTTAAGGTGCACCCCTTGCTGTAATTAAAGACTAGTGAGAGGACACAGCTAAGTGACAGTCAGGCGCACCTTGGAACCTGATCATACCTTTGTTTGGAGGAGGAATAGCCTTGAAATACTAGAGAACCACTTCTAAGAGCATCACTAGAGCGACTCAGCCATTGCATTATACCCTAAAGTGGGGGAAATATTATTGTGTACGAAGGGGGATGAATTGGGGAGCTGCTATTGGTTCATGAAGATTCCCTCACTATAATAAATTTTCTTTGTTGGGCTAGGTGGTTAATAAATGGGGTTTATTTAATTCATCTGTCCCAGAATAAATAAAAATATTCAGTAAGCTAGTTCCAACTGGTGACCAAATCTAATTAACTTAATTATCTGTCTTTTGGGGTAACTTTTAGCCTTAACTGATGGGATTACGTGGGTCTTAGGTAAAGCAAGGCTGTATAAATCACAGTAATTAATAATTAAACTCATCTGCCGAATGACCCACGTAACAATATATCAAATATATATATATATATATATATATATATATATATATATATATATATATATATATATATATATATATATATATATATATATATATATATATATATATATATATATATATATATATATCTCACCTCACACCCTATCCTGAGTTAGGCAATGTGTACATCAAAGATATTACATATAAAAATAGGTAAATAACTAAAGCCTTTCAGCTGTTCCTGTGTGCAATGTAACAACACTCATTACATGCAAGGTCTTCAGTAACTTAATCAATATTCTCTTTCTAGGAATTGAAATATTGCAGACTTTTCTTAAACATCAAAATGGATTCTGTAAGGCAAGACCAACTGATATTACTCTATCGTTCCATTTTTCTTTCCTCGTGATACTGGGAGATCTTGTACCATTCCTTCTGATAATATATCAAAAGATTCTGACAGAGGCAAACTTTGATGTACGGCTTCCTCCTCTCAGTAGATGTACTTCTAATGTCTATGACAGGTCTTTTGCCAACTTTGATGTGGTCCGTCAAGGGTCTCTTCTCCTCCTTAGACGTTTTTCTCCGCCCTACATTTTCCTCATTTTCACCAGTGAAATCTTTTCAGGGCTTTCTTAATCTACTCATCTAAAATCAGGAAAGTCAATGATATTGGTCAGTCCTCATTACATTACCTTCCAGCATGTCGGATACTCCTTCCTCTTTCGCTCCTGAGTCAATTAACTCTCTCTTCTGAAGGGAAATCCCTTCGCAAAAACCCAAGTTTTTTTGGACACTGCCTACGCAAAGCATGTTGTAATATTTCATCTTCTTTAATTCCTTGGAACTAATCATCTACATATTTCATGATTAAAAGAAATGTTGATAAACATACAAAGTTGAAGCTGTGACGCATGTAAACTGACATTACGCAGATGCCACATACTGCGTTCCATTTCAGAGGAAAGCTGCCCCAGAGCTTCCAAGAACGGGACCGCTATTATGTTTCGGCGAAGGTCGTTTTCACCTAACTGGAAAATCGGTGACAAGACAGTTCCATTGGCGGACATTCAAAACTGCCAAGCATGGAAAGAATTACAAGGCAGGGGTACAGTTGAATGTCAGAATCCAGCAGGCCGAAACCGGTGGTCGAAGCTTAGTTTTTCCACCATCCGGATGTCAAAAGTTGGCAGTAAGAATATCTAGATATGAAATTAGTGCATAGGAAAAATATAAGAAAATCACCGCACGCAATATTATGTTTACCCACCACACGTCCTTCCGCACACATAAACACATGCACAGAAAGATCCTGTCACTCAAGGACAAAACAATGTGACATTTATTAAGCAAGAATTTGATGAATGTTAATTTCTACAGCCTCAACGAGTTTCCGCTAAAAATTTATAAAAATGGGCTGTTATTTTATTTTATTTTTTTTTTTTTTTGTGCGTCGTTACCCTTAACATTTTATTCCAACTTCCAGTCACTCAATACGCGTACAGGTCCGATCTCAAGAAACAACAAAACGTTCATGAGAATATTGTAACCTCCCAACTCGTCCATTCCATCCTATATAGTTTTTAATTACGCCTCACCAATAACTTTAGCAGGGCAAGAGCATTTTGGGAGGGAGGGAGAGAGAGAGAGAGAGATGCACAAGAGTTTTATTGATAAAATGAACGCTTACGTATATGCCGTGCATCGTAAAAGTGGGACAATTTTACGTCTTCCTTTTTATTGCCGTATCAGGCTTCTTTTATGCTCAGTGACGTGCGCACGGGTTATTGTTTTCAGAGCAATATATCTTCCCATTTTTTCCGTCAGTTTTCTCTGGCAAAAGCCGTTTTTTCATTAATTTCATTCATTAATTTAATTCCTCGATAAAACGATATTTGAAGTACGAGCTACTTATCTCGTTTAGTCCAGTTCTAAAAAACCCAAAAATAACACTTACTCGTTTTCTTACTTTATTTACTCCGTAGTTACTTATTTTTCAGGAACCAAGCCACAATAACTGTCAGCAGTGATTTATTATGATCACTTGAACGACCATTTATCATATAAGGGCTGGGCATTTTTAGTCAATACAAGAGAGAGAGAGAGAGAGAGAGAGAGAGAGAGAATCAAAGCCAGTCAAATTACTTTATTCCAATAAAAATGGTTGTCAGATATATTTTATCAGTATTTGTATATTTAGAGAGAGAGAGAGAGAGAGAGAGAGAGAAATCAGACAGTCAAAATACTTTTACTCTAATAAAAATGGTTGTCAGCTATATTTCAGTATCTACACATTTGTTCATTTGACAATTTGTTCAGAGAGAGAGAGAGAGAGAGAGAGAGAGAGAGAATCAAAGCCAGTCAAATTACTTTATTCCAATAAAAATGGTTGTCAGATATATTTCAGTATTTGTATATTTATTCATCTGAGAGAGAGAGAGAGAGAGAGAGAGAGATCAGAACAGACAGTCAAAATACTTTTACTCTAATAAAAATGGTTGTCAGCTATATTTCAGTATCTACACATTTGTTCATTTGACAGAGAGAGAGAGAGAGAGAGAGAGAGAGAGAGAGAGAGAGAGTCAAAATACTTTATTCTAATAAAAATGGTTCCCAGTTATATTTCAGTATCTGTACACATTTGTTCATTTGAGAGAGAGAGAGAGAGAGAGAGAGAGAGAGAGAAATGTACGCGTGTGTGAGTGCGTGGCAAATATCAATGTTATGAGAACTTTATTGATCAAATGAACACTCAAGTACATGTCGTGTGTCATAAAAAAAGGGGCAATTTTACATCGTCCTTTTCTAGAACGTCAAGTTTCTTTTATGCTCAGGGAGTGACTCGCCCACGGGTTATTGTTAGCTGAGCACTGTAACTTTCACTTTACGATCCATTTTCTTTGATCAGTTTCCCATTATGTAAGATTTGTTTCTTATTTTTCTTATACTGTTCGTCTCAGGGCCATGTCTAACAGATTTTCGTCGATAACATCTTTACAAAGCATCGGATATGGATCGCATTTTGGAGATAGCCATTTCAAGCCACAGCCTAATAGGCAAAAATATGTAGTGATGTCTAGCGTGGATAATTAAGGCACTTATCAGAGTAAATCAAAGAAATTTAAAGGGGGAACTTAGGTAATTTAGTAAGCACCCAGAGAGAGGCTAGTTGTGACGTAAACTATGACATCAGACGTAATAGCAGGGTTCCCAGTAGTATGATAATGATCATAGAAACACAAATATTTGACCCTCTGGTACAATAAGCAATACCTTGAGTAGTTTATGCGACAACTATCGAAATTTTATTTTCTCTATTTCCATCGAAAGTTCTTCACTTATGGTCTATTCAAAGCGCAAGCCCTTGATTCACACAAGGCTGGCTTAATCTTAAACGAACAACAGCATACCCTTTTACATAATTTTATATTACGATAGTTTTTTCTTTGTCTTACTTCATATTTACTTCAATTTCGATTAGGTTCAGTATATTCAATAGATTAGGGGATTATAAAATTTAGGGCACAGCCCAAGCGCTTGGACTATGAGTTGTGAGTCTCATTCAGCACTACAATACAGTTATTAATTATGTATAATTAACGATGTAAATGAAATATTCAAAATAACTGAAAACTGAAAGAACGAGTAACTTCAAATCCATAAAAAAATATGTAGATAAAACCGGGAATGCATAGACTCACTGACAACCACTCAACAACCCTACAACAAAATTAGTGTTGGAACGATATAAGAATTCCATATACTACTACTATTACTACTACTACCTACACCTGGGTCTTCATTCATAGAGTATATGGGCGGGGTGTCTAGTACAGTACGTCATACTACAGTATCAATGAGTGGGAGGGCCTTCAGTAATGACGTTTTACTAGCCTCTATCTACGAGCCTGCTAGATTTAGCTAAGTTTCCCTTTAAATTTCTTTGATTTACTCTGATAAGTGCCCTATTTATCAAAATTAGACATCACTGCACATTTTTGCTGCTGTATATTTTTGACAATTAAGCTGTGGCTTCAAATAGCTATTTCCAAAATACGATCCATATCTGATGCTTTGGTAAGATTTTACCGACGAAAATCAAATGGACACGGCCCCGAATGCACAGCAGTAGATAAATTTTTAAGCGTAAATTATCTACCATAAAATATGTCCATTCATTGGCATTATTATGCAAAATTCAAAATTTGAATGGTCACCTAGCATGTTCCGTTAGAAAGTCAATAATGCTAGGGGAACCTTGCTTAAAAATAACATTTGAAATTTAACTTGAGGTTTCAGAATTAAAAAAAAAAAATTTAGTTTCTTTGAAAATATATGGAAATATTTAATAGCAACCTAATTCAGGATATTTGATCACGGATAAAGAACACAAAAGTCCTATAGACTGGACAACCTCAAGCATAAAACTCATAATTTCATGCACATATTTACACGTACTCATATGTTTGAGAGAGAGAGAGTTGGTAATTTCACCCATCAAATATTATAATAAAAAACGATATCGAACAGGCAAAGTAAACCTTAATCTTTCAAAAATAGACATTCTGCATTCCCATCATTTATTTCCCGTTATCATAAAGATTGCGATCTTTTCGTTAAATGGTAAGGGTTTGTTTGCAAATTTACCTTGAAATAATAGTTTCAAGGTAGGTCAGCATCTTACCTCTTTACTCAGGCACAAATTTATAATCGCGAAAATCACCAGTTATGCTAATTAAATTAGCTGTAAAACTCACGTCAACAAACAACAAAGAACTCGATTTAAACAGTAAGATAAAACTCCAGTGTTGACTGAAATTATTTAGTGACTTTACTCACAGCTAATACTCCAGTAATCCTTCTTTTTCTCCTTAACCAAAAATAGTACGAATTTCCCTTATTAATACACATTTAAACAAGGAAAAAATCAAATCTGATAATTACTCTCTCTGTACCGCATAAAGACTTCACAGAAATTCATGTAGGAGAAAGATATTCCTGGAATTCTAACAGATTAACCAAACGCAAAGGAGCTATGAGATGCAGCTTAGAAATTAAGATGATTTTGGCAGAGATGAGAGATCCGGCTAAAAAATAAGTTTGAAGTGAATCCTCGTCTCTTTTCAGAATTTACCATTACGTAAAAGAAATTTTTTTAATTCGCTCTCATCCCCTAAACAGACATAAAAAAAAAAAAAATTAACCTGAAATATGAGCACTGGAGGATGGAGAATATTGACTAGATTACTTTAATAACTATTTAAAAAAACTATCGAAATGGAATGAATTGAGCTGTTGAGAATTTTCCGTTAAGCATCTCAAGTAAATGCTAACATGGGGCAAATAAAAAAATTACTTGATCATCATACACACACACACACACACACACACACACACACACACATATATATATATATATATATATATATATATATATATATATATATATATATATATATATATATATATATATATATATATATATATGTACATACAAATGTATATGTATATATATACACATACAGTATATACATATATATATATATATATATATATATATATATATATATTATATATATATATATATATATATATATATATATATATATATATATATATATATATAATAGATATAATGTATATATATGAGGTAGTGTTAGACGTATTTCTCTCCTCACATAAGTCGGAGATGGAGTGGAAATATTCTTCACTTCATTCTTGATTGGGTTCTCAAAGGCTTTCAGTAGAAGCCTTAACAAAAATATTATGAAGCAGAAAATTTGAGCGTGCATTGTACTTTCAGTGCCGTTGTATTCTCACTTACAAATATGTATGAACAATATTTGATAAGGAGTTCGTCAGCAGACTTAGTAAATTTCCCGGAAGCACATTCAAGAAGCCAGCAACATAAAATATTCCCATTTTAGTTTTTCTGTGAAGATTGTGCCCGTTCGTCCTAGTCACCCCTATAGCAAAATCATTTATTAATCGCTCTTTCTACACCACTCTTGTAATTTACCAGTTACTAAGTACTCCTTTGACTCCAGCGTTAATCACGTCGTTAAATAAGTCTGTGTTGCACCTTCAATAAATCATGAATAGGGCGAACGACTGAAATAACAGCTGAACTCTATTGACATCCTCATTATAATCCTCAACGAGCAAACATGACTTAGTTGCCTTTATTGATTTGGGTGCCAGCGACGGGAGAGAGAGAGAGAGAGAGAGAGAGAGAGAGAGAGAGAGAGAGAGAGAGAGAGCAAGGGAACGCTGATGGATCTTTGAGAATGTTCGCCTACTCTTCAGTGGGCCCCTACCCTGTGCCCCTAACCCCCCCAACCTCACTCCCCACCCCGCCCCCAAAACCTGCCGCCTCCGCCCCCAAAAAAGTCTGTTGAACACTGGATCTTTTGGTCTGAGCCGAGAAGTGGGGCCCTCCTCGGGGAGAATGGTGATACCATTCTAGATATTTTGTGCTGAGAAATAGCATGGCTTAGAAGCTTCAGTTTTACCCTAAATTTTCCTCCTTCTACGAACAGACTTTAAGAAAGAGGATTTAGGAAATGAAGTATTTTTAACCTTAGCAATTGTTCAATTAATACAATGTTAGTCCTTCCAGCGAGAGAAGTATGTATCTTAGGATTAGAAAATAATTTTATTTTCCCATTCTTAGTTATTGCTCAATGTTGAATGATATGATTACTATTAATATGATTGCTATATCTGACCCCCAATGCTAACGCAGTCCATATTTTTAATTTAACCATATAATATAAGTTATGTCGAGATTTATCAAGGACTGCCATCAAACTTTGTAAATTATATTAGCGAGGATCATCATGTATTGAAGCAGTGCTGCAGATAAATTACTGGTCTACTACTTGACAAGAATAAATGCAATGTGCGTAAATTAACATCCACTCTTACAGTAATCAAGTTTTCGTTTACTTGCGAAACTGAGTACTCTTAAACCTTAACCGAAAAGGGAGACAGTGAAAGTTCAAAGGATAAATCCTAACCAAACTAACCTAGGCTCGTACTGTTTTTGTCATATCGAACTATATACATATAAGAACTTTTATTATTTGTGATAGGGGTGGTAGGTAGTCAATTCTGGAGTAGCCCGGTTCATACATTGCTTTGTTGGAAGGTAGCAGGGTTACGGGTAGCAAGGCTGATAGGTAGACGGGTTGATAGTAGCCAGGTTATTACGAAACCAAATTAGTACGTAGCTGGGTTAGTAGGTAAAATAGTTCAAAGTGGCCATGTTGGTAGATAAAGGGCTGGAGTAAACAGGTTGGAGCTTAGCTTGGTTTAATGTACAAGTTCTGACTCGACACAATTTACTTTAAGGCCAGGCTGTTTGTAGAGCTGATAGAGTTTCCCAACTAGCTATTTTCACTCGAGTTCAAATGAACACTTTCAAGGTAACATTGTAGGAGAGAGAGAGAGAGAGAGAGAGAGAGAGAGAGAGAGAGAGAGAGAGAGAGAGAGAGAGAGAGCTTTGGAAAGGTGTCGTGCGAGAGAGTTTAAACCTTCCTGTATATCCCATTTTATAACGACACATTATTCAGGGCAAGAACAATTTTACAAACGATCAAACTATAATCTAAAGGATTTCTCGCTGTATATTGTACTACTGTACTTTATTCGCATCCTAATTCGGTTTTCTTAAGATCTCCGCATTTCTCTCAGATATGAGTAGTAAAGAACATAAAAACAAGAAAATACAATGCCATTCTTGTGACACCCACCAGTGAGGGGAAAGGAGATTTAAAAATTCATCTTTTTCGGCACATAATGCGCTTACTTTCAAGGGAAGAGGAAGAAGGTCAAGCGAAGGTTTCTTAGGGTGATATTACAATGACAGTTAAGGCGGTCGAATATTCAACTGCACAGTAAACTAAAGGGGGGAAAAATCCGTTCAGACATTTTTGCTTTCTCGCAGGAAGACTTGTATTCGTAAAAGAAAAAGTATGAAACCTTACTGCTACAGCTGCAGGGGATCTTATTCCTCAAGAGAGTAAACAGACACACACAGATTTATATTCCTATAAAATCCACTCTTTATTCAGCTGCCACGAGAATTATGTACCCGATAGTAAGTCGAGTGTGTTGTGATATAGGCAGAGTGGAAAAGCAAAGGTTTAGCGACCTCATCCGAAAATAGTGCTTATTACTAGAACACTAACAAGTTTTGGAGTCAACCCTTCAAAGACAACATTCGTTACAAAGTTCATCCTGACAATCCTGAATCACATAACCAAAACCTTCTGGATCCTCAGGAGGTGCAAATGATACTGTAGAAGGCTCATCAGCAGTGTATCGACCTCCCTCAGTGTCACAAAATAAAACACCCTTAAAATGCACAACATCAAGTTCAACGCATCTACCACAACGTCTGGTTGCTTTTCAGTATATATTTTCCTATATATTTTCCCACTCTTAGTCCACATATACGATGCAGGACAGTTTGTCCATTCTCATTCACCATCCACATATGACTACCCTTTATATATTTGCCTAAGCAATTCCATAGGTAACTTTTATTCCCTTGAGAACGCGCAGACCCTGTGTTATCTTTCCTGATTGCATATTTGTTGAATCACCCGTTCACGTATTTACCGTCACCCATGACATTTAATTGCAAATACATATACCAATTAACCGCTCCCATCATTCTACCATCCATTTCAGGATTTACTACCCCATTTTCCTGGCTCCTATCTACTCCAATAGTGATACTCATGTTAAGCATTTACTTTTAAATTTCTTCTTACAAACATTAACTTTTACCAGTCTACCAAGCTCGTTTTTTCACTATCACCATTCAACAGTGCATCATCTGCTAACATCAACTCTCCCCCTTCTTATTCCATTAACCATCGCCACTCCATTCACAAAAAAAAAGAACTTCTTTCAAACCTATATTTTCGCAATACCAGTCAATCTCCCATCTAAATATTCCAACAGGCTTCGTTTTATCAGAAACATTTTTGATAATTCCGGGGAAATTACCTTCTACAACATTCTGAGAAAAACCCTATACCACTGTTGTTGGTTCTATCATAAGTTGGTTTCAGTCCATGGCTGCGAAAGATGCCAGTTCTTTGTCCTTTACTCCAAACCTCTGAGAGAATTCCCTCTCCCCAACACTGCTTAACTCCTATCAAACCTTATGTTATCAGTCCTACTGTCTCAATAAAACTTCTACTGTGCAAAATTCCTGATATACCCAATGGACATTACATTCATATTTTACTTAAACTCACCTTAAACTGTCCCCATACTGACCACTAACTGTGGTCCTCACCAGTCAGTGGCACAAACATTGTCAAATATCCATTTATCTTTTATACACAGCTCACAATATCTGTCACTCTTATATGTATTTGTCCTAGTTTCTGCCGCTATCCAACACCTTGTACTCTTCAATTTCTACAGTCTCCAGTCCTCACGTACCTGAAAGATATAAAGACAATTATACAGATATTTATAAAGATAATTACTTGTATTTCTCTTTATTGTGTACTTAGATTTGAAGTGTTTTCAGATAGGTATTTTTATTTGATTTATGTGTGTGTGTGTGTGTGTGTAGCATAATTCAACTTATTAAACAACATTATTTCTGCCATTACAAATGCTCAGCCGCAATAATCATACTGTATTTACAGTTCGAGTTCTTAAATTGGTCTGTACTTTCATAAAAACTACTTATTCCAGGCTTTATTTATATGTTTTTTTTTTTATTATCGAGAGACAGTAATTCTTTGAGTCTATAATTTTACACTATCTTGTTTATCTATAATTTACTGAGGCATTATTTAATGTTTGTCCGTTTTTACAGACGATTAACCCTGACGATGAGAAATATGAGGGATACTTCACATCCATCATATCAGTGAAAAACAAAAACAAATGCTATTATCATTTTTATAACGTATTTTTATACTCAGTATCCTTAAATTAAAACCTTCTACGGATTAAAATGTAATTATCTGTATGTGCATAAGTCTATTTCCCTTAGAGAGGTGGCTCCGTAGGGTGTTAATAATGTCGTTTTTGGGAAGATTTTGCTAGCCACACGTCCCTCTGCACTAAACAAATGCCACTCTGAAAACGGATTTTCAGAATATAGGGTCATGTAATCACGACCCTCCCGTTATGTAGACGAAAGGTCTCTCGCTAGTGAAACAACGTTGCTAACCGCTGAGCTATGGGGAAGCATTAAACACAAGGAAGTTAGGTTAAACACGCCGCGAAAGTTCTTGTAAGATAGGGGTTCTTATTGCCAATTATCAACCTTATCGTTGCAGGTGCTTCGATTAATATCTTTTAATATTGTGTTTGGGTTTGTGAGTATGTGTCTGCGGAGTTGCTCAACTCTCTGCTGGCGAGTCCTCAGTATTGGTGTGCGAAGCGGCTAATGTTGAGGAATTTTTTGGCAAAGGGGGTTCATCCACGATCAGCAGCTGAGGTATGAATATAGCAGGAACTCTTGTGTTGACTTTCCCCTACTGCTTATATATATATAATATATATATATATATATATATATATATATATATATATATATATATATATATATATATATATACAAATTTTACATGAATACACCAGTAATGGATGTACACTAATGTCACTGAACCAAATCCTTTTAGTGATTCGCTTCGTGTTTGTTCCGCAAAAGAGAAAACATTTTTAAATATCTATGCTGCCTCAAACCGTAAAAACAAAAAAATGGTCTGTATCTGTTGTTGTCCATAAACGTTTGTTTAAACGATGCCGTTGTTTGCCGGACGTGACCGGAATGGCTATTTAGATTCGGCGGAACAATTTTCATTAATTTTATGATTTGCCTTTCTCCCGTTCAAAGCGCGTCTTGATGTGAAGGTAATGCGTATCAACGAAGTAATGATAATTGCGAAAGATCAAACGTCAACAAATAGATAACCTTCCATCTTGCGATTTTATTTAGCAAAAGATTTTGAGTGGGAAGGACAATATTTCCTCTCGGAATTTGTGAGTTTGCTTTTGAGAGCCAATCTTTATGAATTGAGAGCCTTCCATTATATAACTTTACTGTTCGTTTCCATGCTTGTTCGTGTATGTGTGTTTTCATACTGTAAGGTGTGCGTGTGCACATTTATTGGGGAATGTGGGTGTTGAAATATCCTTGAATTTGGCAAAAACAGTGATGAATAAAATGTGGACAAGTATTTGTTACAAACCCGCCTTCAAAAAAATTTAGTTGTGGCTAATATGCATTTGGCCAGCCTTATGCCAGCACGGGTTCTTTCCCAAGAAACAAATGAGGTAAGATGTGAAGGTAAGAAGGGAAATAAGAGGCCTGGCTTCATTTTTGGTCCGAAAGAAAAGGGATAGAAAAACTCTTTTTCTGTTTTATTACTGCATTCGAGGGGACAATATATACAAGTCCTAATTTTGCAGTGGCTCCAATTCTGTTGCTATGGCTCAGTTTTATCTGCTTCATTCTTTTATCTACAGGAAATTTGCAATGTCATCAAGGGGGAAACTAAGCTGATTATTTCATTAGAGAAGTATTTGGATATTGAGATAGTCATCACTTTTTTTTTATCTTATTGTGTATCTAGCATTGTTTACTTAAACAAGAAAAGAGAACTCTGATAGCCCTATGTGATTAATTAACATAGAGGTAAAACGCATACCAGAAGGGCTGATAAAACTGAAAAGGCTGCATGGTAAAACTACCAAACAGCACAAAACTTGGGATTGTTAAGAACAATTCTTTTTAACGCTTTAATAACAATCATTAGAAAGATGGCTGGGTCTTTATCATAATTCCGCCCATGCTACTGTGATATGTCCTTTTCATTTACTTATTATCTTTAGCTGAAACACTTCTAAATTCTTTGGACATTATATATATATATATATATATATATATATATATATATATATATATATATATATATATATATATATATATACATACAGTAAGACTGTGATACCAGGGTTTTCACAAAATCACTGTAATTTTCAGGAAATTCGAGAAATCAGCAATTCACTTAAGGACATTTGATTCCCGAGGGGCTAGTACTAAACAGGGCGAAACAGTGTAGATGAATCAATGTTTCGCCAAGTTTAGTAATAGACCCTCGGGCCTCAAATGTTCGTAATTGACAGTGATTTCACGATTTCCCTGAAAATTTCAGGGACTTTTGTGAAATCCCTGGTTTCACAATCTTACTGTAAAATTATATATATATATATATATATATATATATATATATATATATATATATATATATATATATATATATATATATATATATATATATATATATATATATATATATATATAAATATATATATATATATATATACATATATATGCTGTATATACATATATATATACATATGTATGTAATATATATATATATATATATATATATATATATATATATATATATATATATATATATATATATATACATACATATATATAGGCTGTATATACATATATATATATCTATGTATATAATATATATATATATATATATATATATATTTTTTTATATATATATATAAATATATATATATATATATATATATATATATATTATATATAGTGTAGTCCTCGGAAGAGGATTCCATGTAAGACTTAGAAGAGACCTGACTCACACATGGAATTTTCAAGGAAAGAGAAAAGATGAATTGAAAAATACAATAGGATGGTAGATATTTACAGGTTCCAGAGCTGACTGGAAGCAGTGAAGGGAAACTTTTTACACATGTGACTGTGTCGATTATGCTATATATATATATATATATATATATATATATATATATATATATATATATATATATATATATATATATATATATATATATATATATATATATATATACATATAGATATATATACATATATATATATGGACAATGTCAGCAGACTCTAAGCCTAAGAAAGCTCATGAAGGAAATAATCCCTCAAGGAGAAAAACTTTAAAGGAAAAGGCGATCAGTAATTAAATACGAGAGAATAGATAATAAAACCACTACGCCTGAATTCAGGAGACGTCAAGCATGAAAGCAGGAAAGAATTTGCTTCCCGCTTAAATATCTGGAGATCAGAAGACTCCACACCTACACTAAACAAACTATTCCACATTTTAGTTGTAGCCAAAATTAAACTCCTAGAAAACTTAGCAGTATTAAACCTGATACTAGGAAACGAAACACTATTTAAAGGAACAGCAGCAGTATTCTTAGTGTTGCGAGCAAAGACGGATAGGTCAGGTACAGAGAGTGCAGAGGATGTTGCATTTTATGCAACAAACATAATGACCTTACTTTACGTCTGCCACAAATCAACACGGAGAGTTGCAAAAAAAAAAATGACTGATGCATAATTCTATAGAAGAGTTTGCGGTAAGAGTCAACAGTACCCACAGACCGTAACGGAAAACAGTACTCCAAGCATAAAAAAGAAAAAAAAACAATCAGAAAACAATCGAAAACATGTCCGTAATGCGCCAACTTTTTGAGAAACAGAGAAAGTAGTATTAAGGATATGCTTTTCAAAAGTCAATTTCTTATCAAAAATTACATCTAAAACCTTAAAAGTCACTGAAATCTAAAACCGCACCATGAGTTTTCATAAGGTTAAGCTTAATGCCCCAAAGCCTACCCTACTCACTAATACGAGCCAGAACTCTATTCCAGAAAAGAAGCGTCATCGGCGTATGCAATCAATTGTTCTCCAGGCCTTGCAAAATATCACTAGTATAGATAATAAATTGAAAAGGGTCCAGGCACTACACTGAGAAACAACGGAAATGACGCTACTAAAGCTGCAATTTCAGCCACCAACACAAACCCTTTGGGCTCTGCCAAATTGAATTTCATTTATAATATCAATACATGATCCAAAAATTCCCAATAATCTTAGCTTGTAGATAAGTGCGTTATAACTCACACGGACAAAGGCTGGACTAAAATCTAAAATCTCCTAAGGGTTACACTTTATCGACAGTTCCTCCCAAAGGGTATCTATGTATGTATGTTTATATATATAACAAAAATGTATATAAAATCATGACATGGAAAAGACATTGTACACTTCATGCCCTTCCTATAGGATATATATTTCTGTATTTTATTTTCTGATCTCCTATCGCCAATTTCCTGTCTTGTAAGTGAAAGTTATTCTGAAAGTACAAAGAAAATTTACAAATCATACAGCACTTGTGTGATCAGATGTTAAAAGAAAATCAATTACTTGAGAGACATGTGTAATCACACTATCATGGTTATTAAAGCTACGTTCAGAGTAATAGCAATTCCACTCATATCCTTTATTCCAGCATGTTCAATGTCCTCGTACTGCTCACGAGGATAAAAAGAAATGTCTTGTTGCCTTTTAGCTTACTAGCCTAGATCATCAATGCTGCAGAGTTTTCTTCATTATTTTGGGTAAAAATGATTCAATCAAAATTCATAACCATTCTAAGTTCACGCAAAGCTTCGTGATATATTGGTAGGAATCTATGTAAATTATTAATTATATATGCTTTACCAGTTAGAGCTCTTAATGAGAAGTTTATTGATCACTGCTTCAGAAATCAGCCGAGCAGGTTGCAATTGCATAATCCTCATTATGTTTTGGACTGTTATCTTGCTGCCTAATTAATCTGATTATAATTCCTGAATAATATAATTCCAAGATAATACGAGGTTGTGTACCCAAGCATTGGTATATTTCATTGTTACTATTTTCAGGTTGAATACAAACGTTGCGGGAACATTGGATTTTACAAAATCGACCCAATGCCAATCCCTCCTCGTCCTGTACGGGGATCGAACGTTGGTCTGTTCAAATGAGAGTTGACCATGCTAGCAATTTTAATACGAAAATGAGAGAGAGAGAGAGAGAGAGAGAGAGAGAGAGAGAGAGAGAGAGAGAGAGAGAGAGAGAGAGAGAGAGATGAGAAGGAACCTCAGAGTCCTCAACTTAGTCTTACAATCAATTTAGAAAATCATTGGCTGACAGCAACCGTGTTAAACCTGATGACGACTGGTTGGGAAGTTCAAGTAACATCCAAAAAGGGGATACATGTAATGAATTTATATCTGCTGTTATTTATATTACCTCTTCCCTTATAGTTAACAGTTTTCGGATCTAAATTATCATAATCTAATAAAATACATTTTCAACTTGCATTTTAAACGATTGAATGTTTGTTACGACAAAACAGCAACACTGGCAATTAAACACCAACAACACTTTATCGAATGTCGCTGGGATAGTCTTGTAGACAGACGAGCATTAACCATACTGTGGGACTGTGGAGTAGCGTGGCCCTTTCCCTTCTCAGCTCCCTTTGACTCTCAACCAAACACCCGTGCCTAACTGGACCACCCACAAAGACAAGTGAGGATAAATATATATAATAAGATATTTGATGCAACTGAATTGAAGTAAATGTTGCACTTACATTCTATTGACTGCTTATCAGTCTTACAGCTTAAGTAAGTTTTACTGACTGCCATAAACTTTCTCTAAGCTGCTTCACTCATAATAACAATTTAAGTGTTATGGAAACTCTTTCTGAAACCGGCATATTTCATTTTTACATATCAAATTTTCAAGCATTTGTTACCTGTTAGGTGTAGACACTGTAATATTTGACAGTTTAACTAGCTTGAATGTAGTTTTGGAACTGTACAAAAATAACCAAAGTAAAAAATAAAATGCTTCAGACGAGGCTTATAAGTGAAGGAACAGTAACTACCTCCTCACCATGACCTTTTTTGTGACTTTCAATTCTGTTTACAAATTCGCCAAGGAATACTTGTGCTGAATCAATACTTATTGGGTCATCATGTTAATAGAAAAAGCACTAATTCCTGTTGTTGCGGCCTTCCGTTCAAGAAATAAGCTTTTGCATTTGCTTGAATGTCTAAGGGATACTTACTTGATTCTGGGCGGCAACGGATGAACGCAGGGAGTTTCTTACATTTTCAAGAGATCTACTGTATTTATTACACATCTGACTCAATATCAGGACAACTTCGTAGACAAACAAGGGAAAATCTGTGGCTTAGGGCCTTCTTCATGTGGGGGAAAATTACGTAAACTCAAGGGTTCTCTTAACTAATTATATTTACATAACAAACACAGATCAGAAGAATGATGAATTACTGGGCAGGTAATAATTAGGGCCTGCTAAATGAATGAATCCTACACAGGATAAATATTCTATGCCGATATGTCCTTATAACAGGAAACATCACAGTAGGGGTAGAAGGGGGACTGTACATGGATAGAGCAGAGTTATTCCATCTTGCAATATATGCAAGATGGTTACTTGCAAGAATAATAAGATGCTCAAAGAGAACTGAGGGAATGCACAGATGGTGCCAAATAACTCAGTTCAACAATAAATGCATAATTACGTTAACACTGAATGCTCCAGCACAAATTACTGAAGGTGATTGTACAATGGAAAATAAATGAAAAACCAGACAGAGAAATTACAGGAATCGTGACTGACTAAGAAACCTTATTCCGGTACATTACCTTCGTCAAGATGACGTGTCCTCGTTCGATAGGGCACTGGCGATGGAGGAGGGAATTACAGGAAATGCCACTACAAAAGTATACTGGTTCAAACCTCCCGGTCAAACACATGGAAAGTTCGAGGGTCAGGCAAGGTTAAGGACATGTGTCCTCCGTGGCATTCTGCGCTCTTCTCTCTCTCTCAATTGCCGCTGCATTGTCTATAAATAAACTCAGAGATTACGTGGCAGCGTATGACTAGGTGGCACAAAGGTCAATCTTCGTCACGTTTTCTAAATAGGCCACATGGCATCAGGTAAACCTTGTGGAGGGTTAACATGGCAGGCAGCACCAACTTTCCCTTTTTTGGCTCCTCCCTTGCCACTTATTGAGGCCAAGAAGGTATGACAGTCACCTGGAAACAAGGCCTTAGGCAGTCATTTGAACAGAGAGATGGGTTAGGCTTAACCATTTTGGGGAATGAAGGAGAGAGTTTAGGAAGGGACGAGTGGAAACCCACAGTTCTAGTAATTAAAACAATTGAAATGAATTTTATTTCTTTCTCTGCTACGCTACAGATGTAAAAACAGGTGAGGTGGCTTGGAAAGAGATCCATTGCAATATATATATATATATATATATATATATATATATATATATATATATATATATATATATATATATATATATATATATATATATATATATATATATAAGACATTTAGAATGAATATGTTATATCCAATTTTTTTAGCTAAGCATCTTTTTTTTGGAGTTATTCTGGGCAAAGATAAACGGAAACAGTGCCCGCGTATTCAGCAAGTTAGTGCTGGCAAAGGCCTGGCGTCAGTCTGGCTTCTCATGGAGACTAGGGGCATCATGCCTTGGGTGATGTGCTGGCTATGTCACCGGAAGTTGTCAAGTTCCGGTAAAGTGTTCATTCGTTTGCTTTCATGGGTGTCATACAAAGTGTGAATAATTCAATCTGAGTACAGGTTAGACATTTGGGATTAGATTTCCTTGTGCTCAGATCCGCTTTCCTGGAAGACTTTGTGACTGCCTGTGAGGTAAGCTGAAACTTTATTTTCAAAAAACTGAATGGGTTTCAATAATTTACTGATTCTTTGCACTAGTTACCATGCTTGAATATCTTTTTCCCCATTTATTTTTATCTGCTATGTTTCTTTGATTTTTGTTTATTGATTTTTATTTACCATGTTTTATTATGTGCAAATATCCCCAAAAATATGCCCCTTAGAAGCAACTATAACTGCTTGAACCTGAGTTTTAATCACCGTTAATAAAGACTCTGCTTCTGTCTCAACATTAAGTAAGGTAGTTTAAGAGGAAAAAACAATGGAAACATCTAAGTCGCCCAGAACACCATCAACAGTAACCAGTAACCCATCCAAAGATGTCCTCAATTTCTCAAAACCCTCACGCAATTTATTTTCACTGTCCTGTAATGCCGTCAAAAGATTTACCCTGTATAGCTAATTCCGCCGCCACTTGGTCAATCTTCACTAAGCTTGCAACCGGCACACTAGCTAACGTCCCTATAATTACAAAAAATTACCTTTACTATAAAACCAAATATATCATATTCATTCTAAATGTTTTTCGTGTATATATATATATATATATATATATATATATATATATATATATATATATATATATATATATATATATATATATATATATATATATATATATATATATATAACGAACTAATTGGTGCAAAACAGCACAATAGACTAGATATTTCATTGTAATTATTATATAAAGAAAAATCAACGAAAATACATTAAGAATCACACTTGTTCCCGAAGACCAACTTCTGCAAATCAACTCAAACTTCCGCTCGAATGGCGCGTTACATTTTCTAATAATATTCTGACCAAAAGAGAATTTCCATCTGTAGTTCTGTTTTCTACAAAGAGGCGGCGTTTCGACTTCTGGAAACTGGACGCTGACAAACAAACGCTTAACGCCAATTATCACAGAAAGATTCATTTCCTCTTTTCACGACGTAATTGCGCGGTAACTTCATACGATATTGCAAGCACCAATTAACTTGGCGTCAAAAGATATTTCCAAAGATGTATACTTCAGGTGTTTTCATTCACTTTTGTGCGAATGCTTCACGTCGTTGCTCCTGCTACAAATTTTGGATGGATTTTGGAATACATGGAAAGAAGGTAAGAACTAAAACAGAGGAGTCTGAGAACGCAGTTTTTTGCTGCCCACTCAGCTAGTTGATCCTCAGAAGATCTTCAACTCAACTAAATGAAACAGCCCTTCGCGACACTGGTGCAAAAATAACCACTGGAAAAATCTCCAACGCCGACGGATGGTCGGAATTGAACATTTCCAGAGACTGGAAACAATTCTAGAATCATAGAAATTGTTTAGCTAGAATTTTGGAGAGGTGCAATACCTGTATACATTTCAGAACAATCAGACGTCCGCAACGTACAGTTTGCCAACATCTTTCAGGATTGAATTATTTTATCCCGCGAGTCATATGTATAAAAAAACTGAAGCCCTTGAAATGTGGGGTTTTTTTTCGACTAAAAAAAAATGGCGTTTAAGTCAATTTTTCTGATATCATTTTTGCTATTGTCAATGATACTTGATAATGCTAGTTATGTAAAATTTCCTATACAAAAAAGCACGATATTTTTGTAATTCTAACATAATAAAACTATAGGATAAAGTAAATCATTTTATACTAATATAAATCCTGTTTTGATTTTATAAAAATTAAATAAATCCAGGATAAACTTTGCCAAGAACCGTTACATTTATTTATGGCAGAGGGTTGAATTCAGAATGGTTACTGCATTGCACTACCTACACAAAATGCGATAATTTTTGAAAAGGCATAACTGCGCATGCACAGCCCTATATGGAAAACGTTATATGCAGTTTATAATTCACTTTTGGTCAGTTTATTTCGCATAAACTGGACATTTTCAAATTTTCTGAAAAATGCGTAATTTTTTTTGCTATGATACACAATGAGCTTTGAGTTTTTACCAGCAGTTAGGCTTACATCATGATCTAAATATGCAGTGAGCTCATCAACTCGTTCCTTAGTAATGGACATCACTTTATTAGAATTAAGCTAAAAGTAACTGGCTCAGATAACCTCACGATATGTTTGTGGAGATATATATACATATATATATATACATATATATATACATACATATATACATACATATATATATATATATATATATATATATATATATATATATATATATATATATATATATATTATATATATATATCCGATGGGAAGGACAGATACGATATCTTTTCCCTGTAATGCTTTTATATTTTAATTCTTGATCTTCATTCGCATATTTGCAACCTATTCAATGAAAGCTTGGTTTGCAAGTACGATGACAATTGAACAAATCCTACATCAGTGTGCTATCAGATGTTAAGGGAAAATGACTGAATAGTTTAGAGGCATGTGTCATCAAACTTTCAGGGACATTATCTACACGTTCAGAGTAATAGTTATTTCATTTTTATTTTTAATCCTATCTACACTGTCCGCACTCTGCTCACTAACACAAAAAGAATTCTCGTTGCTGCTTAACATACAGGCCAAGATCAAGCTGCAGATTTTCCTTGTTAATTTAGGTCTGTCATTAAATCATTCCAAGTTCACGAGAGGCGTCTTCATATATTGTACAGAATCAGTGTAAATCTGAATTCTTAATGAGCTGTTTATTGGTCATTGCTTCAGAAAACTACTAAACAAGTTGCAATTGCATTATTCTCATTATGTTTGAGGCTATTTTCTTGCCGCCTTATTAATCTGATTATAATTTCTGAATAATATCAGTCCAATATACGAGGTTCTGTACCCAAGTGCTGTAGTGTATTATTTTTACTCTTTTTATTTATAAATAATAATAACGTTCCGGGAAATACTGGGCTCTCATAAAACGGCCTACTCCCATTCCCTCCTCGCCCTGTCTTTCGATCGAACGCTGGTCTGTTCAGATATGAGAGAGAGAGAGAGAGAGTCCTAAACTTCATCGTACAATAAATTCGGAAATCATGGGCTGACAGCATCCGTGTTCAACCTGAAGACGACTGGTTGGGAAATTCTCAATAATATCCAAAAAGGGGATCCATAGGTATTGAAGTAATTTCTTCTGTCATTTATATTACCTCTTACCGTTATACTGAACTGTTTTCGGATTGATGCAAATTATCATGATTTAATCAAATGCACTACCAGTTTGTATTTTAAACGTATTCTTCTTCCCAGCTTGTTCCCACTTTTATATGGGGTCGCCGTGATGCCTTCGTTTGAAGGAATTTGATTTGGTCTTCGGGGTAGACTTTGTAGTCCCGATCGGCTACAGCAAAACTGGCAATTATATATCAACGATATGTTATCAAATGGTCTTCGGGGTCTGTCTTGTAGAGAGCGAAGCATTAACTATGCCGTGGACTGTGGAACAGGGTGACCCTTTCCCATCTCCCCTACCTTTGACTCTCAACCAATCTCCGGTATCTAGTTAGACCACCCGCCAAGACCAGCGAAAATAAAGTCCTGTAAAGATATATCACAAAATAAGAAGATATTTGCTGAAGTTTGATTTGAGTAAATCTTGCCCCTTGCATTGTACTGCACTACTTATAAGTCTTACAGTTAAAATTGTTTTCTCGGTTGGTTTACTTGCTATGGCGATTCAAGTGTTACAGAAACTCTTTCTGAAACTGGCCATCTTTCCTTTTCATACGTATCGAAACTTCTAAGCAATCGTTATTTGTTAGGTGTAGACACCATAAGATCGTTTCTTTTGACCTGCCCAATGAATCTTTACAGACGATCTATCTGACTTGAAAAAGGTTTTGGAACTGTCAAAGAATAACCTAATCTTCAAAAAGGCTCTTGATGTGGCTCGTCGTTCAGTAAACAGTTTACTACCTGCTCGTCATGAGTTTTGTTGGTTACAACCCTATTTACAGATGTGCCAAGAGATTCTTGCGCTGAGTCGGCATTTATTGGTATATTCTTTATTAAGCCAAAATGCTGATTCCCGCTTCCACTTCCTTCCTACTCAATAAGGGAGGTATCACATTTGGTTGATTTTCTCTACAGAACTGTAACTATGGAAATTAGAAAATGGCAATGAACCAAAGATTGCTCGAGAATTCGGCTAGTGAACGTTTTTACCAGCAGTTAGGGTTACATTATGAACTAAAATATGCACGGAACAGATTAACTCGTTCCTCAGAAATGGTTACCACTTACTTTTCAATTAAGCGCAAACACTCTCATATATTGTACGGAATCTATGTAAATTACTAGTTATATGTTTTACCAATCTGAACACTTAATAAGCTGTTTATTTGTCATTGCTTCAAAAATGAACTGCATTGGTTGCATCAATTCATTTTTTTCACTTTTGTCCTCAACGCCCACTATGTTAAGACTATTGTCGTGCCCCTGATTATAACAAGAGATAATTTGATTATAGCTAGTGAACAATATGTACCCAAGATTATATGAGTCTGCTTACCCAAGCATCGCAACACTGTTTTTACGCAACACAGTTTTAAATTTCATGAAGATCAAAACTTCAGTTTTGACTTTCCTAAAGAACAAAAGTTGAGTTTTGACTTTTAAAGTTTTAAATAAAAACGTTCCGCGGAAACTAGGCTTTCATAAAACGACCTAATTGCATTTCCCGGGGTCCTGTCTTTGGATCAAACGCTAGTCTGTTCAGATATGAGAGAGAGAGAGAGAGAGAGAGAGAGAGAGAGAGAGAGAGATGATCATCACAAACTTCATCGTGCAATAAATTCAGACATCGTGGGCTGAGAGCAGCATGGCGCGTTCGACCTGAAAACGACTGGTTGGGGAATTCACAGTGATACCCACAAAGGGAAACCATGTGTAATGAATTCACTTCTGCTGCCATTTGTATTACCCCTTCCCGTCATAGTCAATAGTTTTGGATCGATGTAAATTATCATAATTTAATCAAATGCATTATCAACTTACATTTTAAACGATTTAATTCTTGTAAGAACACAATATAAAAACTGGCAACTAAATATAACGCATTCCTGTCAAATGTCGTTGGGAATGCGACTCCTGTCAAATGTCGTTGGGAATGCGACTTGTAGAGAGCCAAGTATTAACTCTGCCGTGGGATTCTGAAGTACCGTGGACCTTTTCTTTCTCCCCTTCCTTTGACTCTCAACCAACCACCAGTAACTAATTGGACCGCTCAAGAAGACCGACGAGGATAAAGTCTAAAGAGATATATGTCCATAATAATAAGATATTTACTGAAGTTTAATTGAAGTAAAATCTTGACGTTGAATTGCACTGTGCCACTTATAAGTCTTAAAGCTAAAATTAGTTTTCTTGACTGTCACACTCTTCTGTAAATTGCATCAGTCGTTACAGTATTTCAAGTGTTATGGAAATTTTTTCTGAAACGGCTAACGAATTTCTAAGCATTTGTTACCTGTTAGGTGTAGACACTAAGCTAGTATTTATTTCTTTAGACCTGTCCAATGAACCTTTACCGACAGCTTAACCAACTTAAACGGAGTTTTGGAATTGTCAAAGAATACACTGATTTTTAAGAAAGGCTTCTGATGTGGCTCATTGTTCAGTAAACAGCAACTACATGCTCACCATGAGGGTTCTTTCTCAGCTACAATTCTGTTTACAAATTAGCCAAGAGAAAAATGTGCTGAATCAACACTTGCAGATTCATCTACTGAAAGGCAAAAGCGATCATTTCTTCTGTCACTGCCCTTATATTCAGGAAGGGAAGCATCGCATTACTCGATTTTCTCATCAGATTACTCCAAGATTCGACTTCAGAACGCTTATAAGCCTAATAATTTCATTTACTCGTTGGCCAGGTAAGTGAAACACTACTCCTTGATTTAACTCGTTTCCTTTTAAAGATCACTAATTTATCTATAATCCCACCTTCCCAGTTGCCCTTACTAACCCAAATAAAAAAAAGACCTGTATTTAATATTTGCATTTTAAATCTCTTGTCCTGCTTTTTAAGGCTAAATAGCTTAATAGATGAATTTTAGTGTTATTCTTTTCACCATCAATGCCCTACCGAGTGGATGTATTCAGGAAGTGATTATTGATTACTTCAAACTGTAGAGTGCTGCAACATCAGTTAAAGTCATCGATCCCAAAATACATCATTTGCTAAGAGAATATACCATAAAACGAAAATACAAATTCATAAAAACATTCAGTCGAATCATACAATTATAAATCCACCGGCTCATTAAGATTGCAATGTTACACAAAACCTTGTGAAGTGCCATTTCATTCTGAGGAGGGTTAATGCATAATGATTATGAAGCTGCTTTCATCTCTTATTTCGTTCTTGACTAGCGAGTTTGCGATCTCAAGTGGTGGTAGATTTCAAGGAGGACAAGCATTTTTGCTTGTATTTTTTTTTCTTTGGTTAGGGGGGAGGTGGGGGGAAGCTTGGAAGTTGCACCACAAGCGGAAGGGAAGGGCTTTTAAAGGCGAGTGAACTAACGGAAGAACCTCTCACATTTTTTTGTTTTTACAGTGTGATAGTTGCAAGTCTGAAGATAAGCTTTAAAAAAAAAAAAGTGTCAGAGTAATTTGTTGCCTCAAAAGCTACAGATGGTGCTCGACCGAGGGCGATGAATTGCACTGGTTTCTTTCGTGGGAAGGATTTTTGTGGCAGTGCATTTCTTTTTTTTTCCTCTCTTTCATTTCCCGTGGTTGAACCTCTGACTTCTAAAAAGGAGAATTGGTGGACGCCGTGAAGATGGGAACGGGCATTTGTGGTTTTAGGCAAAGAAATGGGAAGGATGCGAGGGCTCGATTAAACAGGAAGCCGGCGCTGGGCTTCTGTGTATCTTTTTAATTGTTGGCAAGAAGCCGAAATCTCTCTCTCTCTCTCTCTCTCTCTCTCTCATCCTCGTTGCACAATGGTTATGCACTTGGCTTACAGTCGACTTACCGCATTCTATCCCCAAATCGAACAAAATTTAGTTTTTATCTACATCGTCTCTGTAGACCTAGGCAGTGGAATGGGTATCAGGATATTAATGAACTACTGTGAGTCGCAACGTGGATGGAGAGAGAGAGAGAGAGAGAGAGAGAGAGAGAGAGAGAGAGAGAGAGAGAGAGAGAGAGAGAGAGAGAGAGAGGTTAGGACGAATAGGCCATTACGTGGCAAACTAGCAACGGGTCATTTAGCACTATTCAGTCAACATTCTGAAGAAGAGAGAGAGAGAGAGAGAGATATGACCATCCTATAAATATAAATTTAGATTCTTTTTCAGTCCTTACTTGCAGGAACAACGAAATGGAGTTCGGAGTGGTTGAGTCTCTGTATACCCTAAGAGACAAACCCTCTCTTTGTAATAATGAAAGATCAGTTGAATTGCTGTGTTTTTACACTTAATTTCTACTCATTTTGACAACAAACTTTGTGCATTTGCATATCTATATTTCAAGATTTTGCTGCCTGTTTAGTTTATTAAATCTTGTAATAGGTTTTTTTATTTTATTTTATTACTTCATTGATTTTAATATAACATATATTCCATTATAGATCGCCCGATGACGAAGGAATGTAAATCTCCAAAACTAGTCACAACCAATAAAGGTGCTCTTCATAAAGGGCCTGGTTTTAACATTTGTTATTCGTGTCCGATTTCTACGGAACTCTTTTATCGCTGATATAATATATATATATATATATATATATATATATATATATATATATATATATATATATATATATATATATATATATATATATATATATATATATATATATATATATATATATATTTATATATATATATATATATATATATATATATATATATATATTATAAATTATCTATATTTATATTTTAATTCTCCATCTTCTTTCGTATAATTGCTACCTATTTAATGAAATCTTGGTTTGCAAGTACAAAGACAGTTTAACAAATCCTACAACACTTATGTGTGATCAGAGGTTAAAGGAAAATGACTGACAATTTTTGAGGCATGTGTCATCAAATTTTTAAGTACATTGACTACACGTTCAAACTGATGATTATTCCATTCTTATCTTTAATCATATCTTTACTCTCTCTGATCACTAACATAAAAAAAAAAAAATTCTCTTTGCTCCTTAGCATACTGGCCAAGATTATCAAATTTATAGTTTTTCCCTTCATTATTTTGGATGGAAATAATTCAGTCATAATTCTTTAATTAATCCATTCCAAGTTGATTCGAGGGTTCTTCACATAATGTACGGAATTCATGTATATTAGTAGTTGTATAGGCTTAACAAATCTGAACACTTAATGAGCTGTTTGTTGATAATTGCTTCAGGAATCAACCTCGCATCTTGCAACTGCACAATCCTCATTATGTTTTAGACTGTTATCTTATCGCTTAATTAATCTAATTATTTAATCTAATTATAATTCGGGAGTAATGTCATTCCAAGATTATACGAGGCTGTGTACCCAATCATTAGAATATTTATTTTTACTATTTAGTAAAAAAAAAAAAAAACCCCGTTACGGGGAAAACTGGGGTTTTATAAACCACTCAATTCCATTCCCCCGGGGTCATGTACTGGGATAGAACGCTCATCTATTCAGATGAGAGTTGAACGTGCTAACAATTGCAATGAGAGAGAGAGAGAGAGAGAGAGAGAGAGAGAGAGAGAGAGAGAGAGAGAACCTCATTAACATCATCGTACAACCAATTTGGAAATCATTGGCTGACAGCTACCATGTTCAGCCTGATGACGCCTGTTCGCGGAATTCACAACGATATCTACAAAGGGGATACAGGTATAATAAACTAATTTCTGCTTTCATTTATATTTCCTCTTCCAATTAGAGTGGACAGTTTTCGTATCGATGTGAAATATGGTAATTTAATCAAATGAACTGTCAATCTGCATTTTAAACGATTTAATTCTTGTGAAAATAAAACAGCAAAACTGACAATTAAATATCAACGCCATTTTATCAAGTGGTGTTTTTATAAGTCTTGTAGAGAAACAAGTGTTGGTTATGCCCTGGGCTTGTGGAGTAAGGTGGCCCTTTCCAGTCTCCGCTGCCTTTGGCTATCAACCAACCTCCTGGACCACCCACAAAGATCAGCGAAGGGAAAGTCTTATAAAGTTATATCACAGGATAAAAAGATATTTGCTGAAGTTTAGCTGAAGAAAACTTGCCCTTTCATTGTACTGTACCACTTACAAGTCTTACAGTTAAAATTGGTTTCCTTGACTGGTATAATCATACTATAACTTGCTTTATTTCTTATGGAGAACCAAATGTTATGGAAAATGTTTCTGAAACTGTCCATCTGTTATTTTCACACGTATCGAACTTCTGAGCACTTTTTATTTTTCAGATTTAGACACTAAGATTTGTTTCTGAAACCTGTCCTATGAGTATTTGCAGTCAGATGAAATAACTGGAATAAGGTTTTGGAATTGTCAAAGAATTACCCAATTTTACATAAGGCTTTGATGTGGCTCTCTTCGTTCAGTGAACAGTAACTACTTGCTGACCATGAGCTTTCTTAGTCACAGCCCTATTTACAGATGTACCTAGAGATATCTGTGTGAATCGACACTGATTGGTTTATCCTTTATTGACCCAAAGTGCTAATTCCTGCCTCCACCGCCCTTCTGTTCAATAAGGAAGGTATCACATTTGCTCGATTTTCTCTACAAAATTGAAACTATGGATTCTGCTACTGAACGTTTAGAGGCTTTTAATTCATTAGCACTTGTTACCCAAGTAAGCAAAAGACCACTCTAGGGTTCAACTGGTTTTCTTTTGAAAATCACAATTTCCCTAAAACTCGTTTTTTTTTTCTCCAGATTAAAGGTTACTAATCCATAGAACCAAAAGGCCTCCCTTTTTCAGTGTAAGTATTTTGAATCTCGTGTCTTGCTTTGCAAAGATAAGCGTCAAAATTTATTATATTAAGCAATACTATTACCCAATGCCTTCAGGATCTATGCCCCATCCAGTCAACATATTCAGGAAGTAATTAATGACTAATGTAAACTTTACAGTGCTTTAACATCAGCTAAAGTCATCGATCCAAAAGTAAACCATTCCCTTGAAGAATACGCTGTACAAATGGAAAAATAAACACCGCTCACTAAAAAAAAACATTCAGATGAATCATACAAACATAAAGTCAACAGCTCATTAAAATTTTACTACCACACAACCTTGTGAAATGGCATTTCATTCTGAGGATGGTTAATAGAGCCATGATTATGGTGCAGCTTTCATCTCTTATTCCGTTTTTGACAGGCGGGTTCCAGATCTCAGGTGGCAGTAGATTTCAATGAGGACAAGTATGTTTGCCTGTGTGTTTTTTTTTTTTTTTGCTGGGTGGTGGGAGTGGCCTTAGAAGTTGCTTCACAAGTGAAAGCGAAGGGCTTTTAAAGGCGAGTGAACTAACCGTGGAATCTCGCATTACTCTTTTTTTTTTTTTTTACAGTGAGATAGGCGTTTGGACTACATATCGCTGCAAGTCTCAAGATAAGCTTTGAAAAAAAAAAAAAAAGTTTCTGAGTAATTTGTTGCCCTCAAAAGCTACAGATGGTGCTCGACTGAGAGCGATGAATTGGACTGGTTTCTTTCGTGGGAAGGATTTTTATGGCAGTGTATCTCCCTTTTTTTTTCTTTCTTTCTTTCTTTCATTTCCCGTGGCTGAACCTTTGACTTCTAAAAAGGAGAATTGGTGGACGCCGTGAAAATGGGAACGGGCATTTGTGGTTTTAGGCAAAGAAATGGGAAGGATGCGAGGGCTCGATTAAACAGGAAGCCGGCGCTGGGTTTCTTCTGTGGGTCTTTTTAATTGTTGGCCAGGCGCCAAACTCTCTCTCTCTCTCTCTCTCTCTCTCTCTCTCTCTCTCTCTCTCTCTCTCTCATCCTCGTTGCACAATGGTTATGCACTTGGCTCACAGTCAACGTGACCGCGTTCTATCCCCAAAATCGAACAAGGAAAGTAACATTATTAGGAATATTTTTTTTTTAATCCAGAATGTCTCTGTTGACCTAGGCAGTGATATAGGTGTTCCTGGATAGCATTGAACTGCTGTACGTCGTAACTTGGATGGGGACGAGAGAGAGAGAGAGAGAGAGAGAGAGAGAGAGAGAGAACACTAGACGTCAGCGATTATAAATCGGTCAAAGGGTACAACACTATATTAACTAAAATGCGGGAGGGCCTCGACGAGGTGACCCAGTCCACCAGAACTACCATTTATAAGATAATTCATTAGATAAGCTCTCTCTCTCTCTCTCTCAAACTTTTATCCACTTTCTTTTACCTCATCTTTGTACAGTATATACAACCCTTGCATGGACTGTAAATAATGCCGAGTCCTATATACAAAATCTTTTTCACATTATCATTATTTCTGTTATAAAACAGAACCAGCTACAAATGAAAAACTTGATTCTGGAGTATACATTAAGCTCCTAAACGGGTTTACAAACCGGTATAGGGGAACACAGAAGACTCATTTGGAAACCGGGTTTGGGAACAAAGAGAGGTTATTACTCCAAATGACGCACCATCTTTGTTCCTAATATGAAATTCCTTTTGGAATCCTCATAACAGGGCGAGTTAAAACTATTACACTGTAGGGTCCCACGTGGACCCCACACACCGACATCGCGCGAAACGTGCGGACACAAGGAACACAGCAACGTCACGCATCTTTTATACACATATCTTCTTTCATATTATTGTTGCCGTACGCATAACAATGTCAGCATTTCAGCCATATATGCACCATAGCTTCAGTCATACCTTGTATATTAATTTACATGTGTATATATTCATCTCTACAAACACAAATGATTGTGTGGTGACCTCTGTTTTCGTTCGCCTACAGTCAGGTGCTACATTTCCTCTCGCAAGAGTTATTGACCTGTTTGTTTGTCGTGCGAATACGTTAGTAAGTTTGTAGACGCTGACTATTACTCACTCCTTCGCTACAACCCCAACTTCGACAACAATTTTTCCTTTTTACCGTGGAACAAAATGTGTGATATCGACAGATACTCACAGCCATATGACCCAAAGCGGGAAAACAGAAAGATATTACCAGATGTTAACACAGGACAGTAAGGTCTTCCTTTTAATGATGGGCACGCACGTATACATATTTGCAGAGACAGATGTGTTTTCTTATACCTAGACTCATAAATACGAAGAGTCAAATCATCGTAAGACAGTGATACGAGAGTCAATAACGGTTTTATTTACCCATCTCCTCCACCAGTCCACTTCTGTGACTGTGAAATGTTGCGAAGTTAATGGAACCCATTTCTCTTTTGCTTTTGGGGACCAGATGTGGTGTCGAACCTTTCATCTTGTTACGGGTCCCGCCGGTCCCCCTGGCGTCAAGTTCTTCTCATCTAATAGAAATATGGAATCATATTTCACAGTCAGTTTGAGGTTTCCTCGCCCAGTGTTCGTTTATTGCATAATTTTTCACTTTTATGACCCGTGCGAGAGTGGCCGTTAGTGTTTCGTCTATAGAAGCCTTTGGTGAGGAAGATGGATCTCTGAAAGTGATGATGAGGAGAAAAAAGTTAAGACTATCAGCTTTCTTGAATGTACATAAATTTCTGGTAAAACTTATGTTCGCTTAAAAAAAAAAAAATTAAAAAAAAATTACACACAAACACGCACACACAGTATATATATATATATATATATATATATATATATATATATATATATATATATATATATATACTGTATATATATATATATATATATATATATATATATATACTGTATATATATATATATATATATATATATATATATATATATATATATATATATATATATATATATATATATATATATAATTTGTACTCATGGCATTTTTATGGTCAGATATTAAGCCAAATATAACCCATAACTGTCGATTTCACTTTTTACCTTGGGAATAACTTCCACCTACACGGGGAATTATTTATAAGTTTCTTCATGAACTGATCACTTTTGACAGTGATATTATATATATATATATATATATATATATATATATATATATATATATATATATATATATATATATATGTATGTATATATGTACACACTCGTGTATATTTGTGCGTATATATACCTGTATGTCCATCACTGACAATAAACCATATATGCTATGAATAATTTTCACAATACTGATGTGTAACCTAGAGGCTAAAGAGGCGTTAAGCGTTATATCATTAGAGACAAGAACTCTGTTATTGAGTTGAAGAGCCCAGTGTCAAACATTTTATGAATGGGAGAGACACAACGAAGTCGCCTTTCATCATAAAAAGTAGAGGTGCTTTTAAGCGATAAATCTAACGCATTACGTCGGGATTCGTTGTTTTTTCAGCATTTATGATAAGAATCTGTTTTGCTTATTTGCATAAATCCGCATTATGAAAAGTGATGCTGTGCCTGCATCAAGGTCTCAGAGCAAAAGACTATCAACAGCTCAGAACTTTCCATTAAGCTGAAAAAAGTTATGCGACCGATGCACAAACTCAGCTGCCTGCTTCATCGTTGTTTCAATGTGATTCTTGAGACTTTAACCAAGGTAAACGTTCCCAACCATTCCAGTTTGGTAAGCGTGCGGTCACAGATCTTTGCGATTTTGAATTATAAAACTTTATTAGAGAATACCTTTAGGTGTTGGTAAGGTCAGTGTCTTGATTCTGGCCACTACTTCAGCTGTACCTTGAAATTCCGAACTGCCCTTCAAGGTATACCAACAGAGTCAAATTTGGTACACCAGCAAAGGAGTCCCATACCAGGAAAAGATAGCTAAAAGCTTTGTTTTCATGACAACAGCCACCCCCCCTCCCCCCATGGTCAGTTTGCCAGCCGTGTCTTAGTATGAAGATATTTTTAGGAAAAATAATGACCTTTCTGACTTGTTCCATATGAGCAACGGTGACAATAACAAATCTTGTCACCTTCTAATTGCACGGAAAATTATTATGTGAAAAAATATGACATTATAGCTCACACAATTCAATCACAGATATATTCAATCACTAAATATAACGATACAGTTATCAGCCATCTTAGCTGAAAACTATGGTAAAACGTCTTCTCCCACGATTCATCGTTCCTCTTATAACAAAACCTTCCCTACGTAAGTGTTAGCATAGATCCCCATGGCATTTAATATTCCCCCGTCCCAATTTTATCTCCTGGAGAGGGGCAGCAATCGCCTTCCCGTCGATCTCTTGACATTCCTCCCTCGATCATGCTTCCCCTTCATTGAATCACTTCGGCCTCTGCTCATCCGGGTAATGCAGAGTCTCACTTTTGGGGAGGAAGGGCAAAAGAAATGCGCTGTAGAGGAAGGAGGAGGAACCGGAAAATTACTAGGAACTGCATGAAATACTTCGGTAAATGACTCGACCTGAGGGGCAAATAAGGGAAATCAGTAAAATTTGGAAAAATAACTAAAGTTTTGGATGGATTCAATCACAACGAATGAAAACAATACCATTCAAGCGAAAAGCTGACCTTAGTAGTGTTTTTGAGTTAATTAGAGTCAAGTAAAATAATGTAAACAGTTAATGTGCGATACTGCTTAGTGTCTCGTAAGGAAAGTTGGGTGCACAGTTCCAAGACTTCAGAAATTGTTCCTTGCAGGTGACAGAATCCTGTTATACCGTTTATTACTAAGGACTTTTATTACGAGTTAGTTAACTGGTTGTAATGCTCAAACAAATATAAGTTGTCCAACTCATGAAGCTGATAACAAAGTTCTCTGAAGGACTGAATTACCGCCGAGGGAGGTTTTACAGTCGTAATATTGCGGGAGTCTCAAACACAAACTGTTTTCTTGTATGCGAAGTGAAATGTCCACCCATGGACCTTTCCAATGCTTTGAAGTTTACGGTTTGTACGGTGGCTTATTCTCACGAGAGAGAGAGAGAGAGAGAGAGAGAGAGAGAGAGAGAGAGAGAGAGAGAGAGACGTTTAGTTCTTTATGTGCAAGTCTTCTTACATTTATGTTGCACAGCTACGCAACCTGTGTAGGTTACTTTTGCCTAGGAAGTTCCTATAAATTTTTCAGTGTCTTGCAACAGTAATCTACACATACATTTACCACGAAAGAAAGACGAGCATATCATTAATTTAATTCAGAAGTAGCGATGTCTCTCTAGTAAATAAAAGTTATAGCAAAATGGTTCAAAGTTTACCTTATACTCAAGATACGTAGCTTGCAAGGCCTATCTGTTGTTCTCGAAGAGTTCTGAGGATGGACCAAGCGCATACGAAGATTTTGTCCTTTATTCAGACCATAATGAAGGGATCTTCATATCACAAGCCACGATATTTTAGCTTGCTTACACCACAAGCTTCTTTAAAATGTATAGAAGTGTTAAGGAAAGCATTAATATTGTAACTGAAAATGAAAATATGCATACAAGCGTGTAAGATCTGCAAAACACTTTATACAATAGTTACATCAGACGAATGGTGACTGATGACTATCAGCTGGAATACAAAATATTAGAAGAATTAGATGCAACAAACGAAAATAAAGAAAATATAAATGAGAGACATGACTTCCAAAATGAGTGGACGTGAAATCTTTTCTGAAAAACTCCCTCATAATTTAGGCGCAATTTCACGTCTTGCAAATTTCATTGCTACAATGAAATGGAAGGCTTAGGATGATAATGACATAAATGATGATAGATGATGAGCTTTACTGAAGAAGAGTTTCTTCCCCTCCTCTTCTTTTCATTTTTTATTCTCATTCTTTCACTCTCTCTCTTTACTTTAATCTTCTTCCCTTTTTATCTTTCCCTTACCGACGCTGGTCAATAGCCTCCTCCTCCCTCCTCACTTTCTTACTCCAAAACCACCTCCTTCTCCTCCTCCTCCTCCTCACCAATTCAGATACATTCCGTCCTTGCATTCTGGCAACATAAAAAAGAATAAAAAATATTTCGGTATTTTCCTCTTGAAGGCATTTTTTTTTTTAAAGCCAACGACCTTCTATTTCGTCTTTAGGCTGACGGCACTATCGCCCTGCCAAACCCAGCCGTCGAAATTTTCATTGGGAAAGTATTAAATTTATTTTCTTTTCATTTTGAATCTACAGATTTTATGAAGTAAATATTGCAACTTGCTTTCCCTTTATCATAGCTACGGAAGCCACGTGTTATTGGTTTTGATAATTTCATACCAGTGACTGAATGATTAATATTGCCAGGATTACTGCTCATTTCATATATCTGAGCTGCACACACGCGCGCGTGCACACACACACACAACACACACACATTTATATATATATATATATATATATATATATATATATATATATATATATATATATATATATATATATATATATTACTGACACCTTTTATGTATCTGTATAGCACATTTGAACGGCCACTCGTTGGAACAAAAGCCAGAAGACTGACAGCGAGACCAAAGGAAGATAGCACAGACTCAGGGAGACAATAGCAAGATACCTCAAGTTGTTAGAGGCACTTGGTTTGACTGCTTCATCTGACCTTCCTCAGAAAAGTATAATTTAAATATTCAGAATAACTGACAAGACTTGGCGACAATCACGTGACCGCCATTATATAATGGCATCTTTTAATTCGGCTCATAATTATATAGTCTTATTGAAGTGATTTGTACTTTCATAACTCCTTATAAGTTCAGACCCTTATTATATATATAAAAAAAATTTGTGATGAGATGTTTCGTCAGTGTTCTCACAATGTTCAGATTTGTTTCTCATGACAAAGGAATCTTTGGATACAAAATCTCGAACATTAACCAATTACAGAAAGTACAAACAAAAATATACAACGTAATTCAAATTACCCAGAAGGATGAATATCCCACATTCAAATTATACAGAAACGGCATACTAAAAAAAAAAAAAAAAAAAAAAAAAAAAAAAAAAAGTCTGTGCTCATAACAGCGACTTTGTAGGAGAAAAGAAGAATCAAACTTGGGGGCTTATAAGCGGTAGCGTACTTTTAGCAAGCCCATCTCTGGCTCAGTATCAGAGTTGGTCGGCAGACGATGCTCACTTGTTTCCACATACGCATGACTGGCCGAAGAACATTTTGGGTAAGTCAGATTGGAAGTCCGTGTGCAATCCAACTATAACTGTGGCCAAAAATATACTGTAAAACAATATTCACGAACAACAACTTTTTATCTTTCAGAGTTAACTCCTTGCGCGAAGCATGTGTCACTGCTTTCAAGGCAGCTACTTCTTCGTCAGTTTCTGCTTTGTCAGTGTGTCATTATTAATGTTCTCAATAAAAAAAAAAGAGACTACTAACTGCTCTTGTCACTTGAATTTCAGTTGAAACCCATCCTAGGACAGTTTTTGATTTGGCAGACGATTAATTTTAATGTTGAATTTTTCAAGCTAAATTTGGTTGTCCTGTTGGAAGACAGGGATGTTCATGCGTGAACCTCACCGGTGTCATCGTAAATTTGTCAGTTTATGTCAGACGAAACGCAGGTAAAATTAGCTTCGATAAAACTGAGGATTATCAACGCACTTCAAACTGACCTTCATTGACACCATATAAATAACGACTAGTCTCTGATCTTCTCTACGCGTAAAAGCTACAAAATCAATAAATATGGCTGATTTCTTTTATTTTAATTTTACTCTAGGAATTTCATTTCACACTCATCAAACCAAATATAAGACTAGAGAACATTTCACGCAACATTTCCCTTCAATGTAAATCAAAATACAACGAGGAGTCTAAACAAAACTGATCCGAATAGTCGACCTATATACATGAATAACAGGTCCATTCGATTCGATGGTAACTGACCTTCTGGTTAAATTGCCCTAAAAAGAAAGGAATATTACGTGACATGATACACGTGTTAGCCATTGCATATACGTTGGCAATGGGTTCTTCCACATGCAAATTTAAGCCTCTTTTCTTCTGCATGCCAGTAAACCAATTTTTGATGAAAGTGTTCATCTGACAGTTTCTTGCCTCCGTTAACAACACTACCAGAGACACCGGACTTTATTTACTTCAAGGAATTAAAAGAAAAAAATTTGGTGACTTACACGGACTTGTCTAGTCTAAAGCCAGGCGTAATAGAGGATTTCAAATAAATTTCTAGTTTTAATTTGCTTTCCATTTACACACACACGTATATAAATAATATATATATGCATACATACATACATACATATATATATATATATATATATATATATATATATATATATATATATATATATATATATATATATATATATAATTTATATAATTTAGTTATTGATTCTGCATAAAATCTCACAAGATTTTCCAGTTGCAGAGGAAGGTGGACGCAATATCAATAAAAGGAATGAGGAACTTCGGGTTCAGATACTTATCGTTGGTTTCTTTCTTCTTTCTCGGAGTTAATTTTCTAACAGAGGAAGGGGAAGGGGAGACGGAACACTGAAGTCTGTTTCTTCTTGACTCGACGACCACCACTAACCTCACCAAGTCAATGGTCTTATTAAGAACTGGAGGAGCAAGTTTTCAAGTTCCTGCTCTTGAATTAAGGAAGGATTATCCGTTCACTGGAATTTGTATATATAAGCAACCATCCATTTTATATTTCTTTGAAAACGCTCTAAATGGGTATGGCTTGCATCGCAGAGAGCGTTCGTGAAATGCTTTTGCAACAATTTAGATAAATTCTTAATTGTCCACTTGACCGTCGATGAGCTGGTATATTGAAGTTAAGACGCCTAGATATCCTGATGCATTCACGGTAACAGTAGTTTATAAAATGACGTATTTGTGATTCTAGCTGGATTTACTTCTTGGCATCAGCGGGATCTTTTTGATATGTAGTTGCTGTTCAAGTGATGTTTTCCTATTTTCATACGGGGGCTCTCCAATGAAGTGCTTTGTGTATGACTTCCATTTAGATTCTTTCAAGGAAGAATAATGCTTCCATAAATACGCTGACCTCATTAGCTTGTCTTTCCATAATCCCGTTAGTTGCTGAAGCGGTTTCCTCTCTAGATATAATAGCGTCATGGCTTAAGGGAAGTTCATAATATTGTAGATGAATTCAGTAACCTCGGAACCATTAAACGCTTCAAGTAGTGCTGCTGCTAATTTGCTACGGAAATATCTTTTGGTTTTCAATTAAGGGCTTTCATTAGCGTTTGCTTTCAAGGATGAGAGTTCATCTATCGCTTTATTGTATACTCCTTTGTACTTGATCAGCTTTTTAAGAAAAAGAAAACTGGCTGACAGTTACAAAAAGACTCTTGTAAATCAAATTTTGCGATACACCGTAAACTTTATCTAATCGGTAAGAGTAACTTCATTTGGATAATTTACATTTCTCTACGTCTAAGAAGTAACTTGAATCAGCAAGAGTGAGCTCTGCTGATTAAAAACTGAGAGACAGCTGAGTGGCTTTAAATTAATGAAACTCTGTTTAACTTCATTTCAATTTAGGTCGTGTACTGTCTTTTTAATGCCAAACGTCGCACCAAAAATTGTGGAGAGTGCGCCAAATGAAACAGACGAACACTTGGCAAAAACAAATCAAATAAAACCTTTAGGAGGCACGCTTGCTCCGCGACTGGAATTGACTTTGTTCGTATAGCTGTCCGAGAAGATTTTTTATTTGCCAAATGCCCAAATGCAGAGAGTTTGAGGAATTTCATTTCTTCTATTTTCGTCGAACAGATAAATATAAAAAAAAAGGGAATGTGTATCCTCGCTCTCATTAAAGGCTACGTTGGATCTCAAATGGTGAGAGACGCAAAATGAAGGTACAGTCAAAATAAAATACTGCTCTTCGGTCTTAAATTTGGCTTAGATATTTCCTTCCTCTCTCAGAGTCTTGGAAACTGCCCTGTTTCCCAGTAATCTTTCCTGCCTATTACGTTGGACTTTATTAACGATATACAGTACGACATCGACAAGATCTGAACTGCGCTTTTGGCCTTAAAAGAACCTAAATATTTGTTTTTTAATATATTCTTTTGTCCTAAAGATCTGTTTTATAGCTAACTTTCCGTTCTTTGAGAGTGAGTTATAATGATGGTATAACAAAATTCTAGATAAAAAAAAAACGGAAGTAATGAATGATTTACGTTTCCTTTCAGATGCCTCCTTTTGATATTGGATCTCCAAGTTGTTACAAATCTATAAAGACTCGACAGGTTAAAGCCCGGCACCAACTCTTTATATAACCAGTACGAAAACAAACACACACATATAAATACACACACTAGATATATATATATATATATATATATATATATATATATATATATATATATATATATATATATATATACATATACACACACATATATATATACTGTATATATATATATATATATATATATATATATATATATATATATATATATATATATATATATATATATTAACCTCACTCCAAAACTACCTTCCGAATCTAAACGCTAACACCTTTCGGCACTACCTCTAACATTCCTCATTTTCGTCTTGTGCAGTTTCGTCTACGACCTCCTTCTCTGTTAATGCCATGAATCAGATTTTCTTCCCCGAGGGTTATAGGTGAGAAGCCTCGGAAAGGCCACGTGCAATAGGCGAAGGGAAGCACTATCATGTCAGCCATTCCTCACTGAAGGGACAAAGCTCTTGGTCTGTGAGTGTGTAATTGAGGCTTTTGATTAATGGGCTTAATGATGCATCGCAATTAGGGTTATCAATTTCAGGGAATGAGAGACGGCGTCTTCAGTTAATGAATAAAATACGGGTTGTGCAAAGCTTTCCGTGAGGATACAGGAATAGAACAGGACGGAAACAACAACGGAATAAGATATAAGATATAAAATTTAGCTGAGCGCTGTGACCTACGAGGTCATTCAGCGCTGGAAGGGAAATTGAGATTGAAAAGGTTTTGAAAGTGTAACAGGAGGAAAACCTAGCAATTGCGCTATGAAGCTATTGTCAGGGGAGGATGGAAAGTAAGAGGCAAGAAAAATATGAACATAGGTATAGTAAAAAGAATGGAAGGGGTTGCAGCTAGGGCCCAGAGGGACGCTGCCAAGAACCTTACGTAATGCATATGGGAGAGAAAGGAGGACGCGTGGTAAATCAACGAGTTTAGTAACAAATAAAGTTTGATCTTTGTAATTATACAAAATACGACATTAACAATAACTGCTACAATAATGGTTATAAACACTATAGAAAAAGTAGCAGCGGTAATAATAATCTAAAAATAATTAATTACAATGAGAGAGAGAGAGAGAGAGAGAGAGAATCAATACTAGACTGTATCCTTCATTTCTAGTATACAAGAAAAATAGAGCTAATTTTTCTTTTGTCATATAAATCATGGAATGAAATTATCTAAGTTGTTAGGCTAATGAAGTACGATCTACGGTAGAATGCCCGTGTCATCATTTCGCTTCGATTTTCAATGAAAAATAAAACAATAAAACTCTTTGAGTAATTTATTGCTAATGAGATAAGTGCTGGGGCGGTGAGTCATTTGGATTATCGGAGTGGGTTGGGTCATCAAATGCCTTTGTACAAATTCTCGTCAGAAAACGAGGTTTGAAAACCTTCTTCTGTCAGGGTGCTAAGTGACTTGAGTGTCTATCCTGCTTATATATGAACTTATGAATGTTTTGTGTATTTTAACCATTGTGTTACTTCTTTTATTGTTATTATTTCGCTAAGAAATAAGGGATTCTTTATGATGTTTTTATTACTCTTCTTATTTATCTCCTTCCCTCTATTATCTGTGATTGATGAAATTTGGTCGTTAGTTAACTTGCAGTTGGTATCCAGAAATACCTTTGACCTCCACCTGTTTTCCAAGTGAGTGATCAATTTAGAGAATAAAATTTAATAATATTTTCCTTTTTAATTGGAATTATTTTGATAGGATCTTGTGGTCTTCAGAATTCGATCATGACAGAGATATAGACTCAGGTATATTTAACCTTGAAGTATTTGCATGGTAACGGGGAATTTTAACGGATATAGTTGCACTTTCCTCTGATTTTAATAGATTTTGATACGTTGGCACCGCGAGAGCTGCTGAATGCTTTTCCATAAGTTTCTTAGCTTGACCTATCTCCAGGGTAACAGGCCAATTTGAAACTTATTATTTTGTTTCGTCTCTTTTCTAAGGTCATGTGGCGATCTAAAAACCAGCAATTCATTTGTCAGAATTTTTTCTTGATTGTGATGAAACTTGTCAGGTAGGTACTTAGGTGTGCATAAACATTTGCTAAAACATCTCTTCTTAGGAAATATTTTTCTAGGTCACGTGTGTTTAGAGGTGAGCATTTTACTTTTCCTCGGATTTCAATTATTTTTAGCCATGTTACTTTTCCGGTGATTTTTTTCAAGGTCAAAATATATCTAGAGCTCCCTGAAATTCATTTCTCTGTCCTAGTTAAACAAAGTAAGTCTTATGCAGAAATAACTGAATTTTTTTGCTATTGCAATATAGAACTTTGATTTTGATTTTTATCTGGTCGTCGGAACAGATACATTTCTATTATTACTTGAACTTTTCTCACATCCTTATGAAACACGTCAAAACATTTCCTCACCAATGGGTCCCGTCATTCTTCACCATGGAGCATACTCTAAATGTATTTATTGTCATATTATCCGCAGTATCATAAGTAGATGTAGCTAAGGTAATTAGAAAAAAAATTAAATACCTACATTTATAATTTCTCAATTCCCTCTAAACATAATTTACATTTTACTCTTCATTTAAGTACATTCTTGCTGTTACGAAGTAAACCCTGTCTGTAAGTTACTTGTAGTACGAAAAACCTATTCTTCATTCAGAAACTTCAGTAGCAGCTCCTCCAGCTTCAGAGAACAGACAAAAACAGACGCAGTCTGAAACTCACTGTCTTCAATATGCAGGAAGTCAGGGCGTCTCCTTTTGTCTGCTTGATCTTTACAAAGCCCCTGCGTCTCATTCGCCCGACATCTGGCCTCTCCCTGTCCCATCTTTCACTAATGTAAGCTTCCTGGCACTGCTCTTGTGCTGCTATCAGTCTCTTGAGAAACTCTCATACTGGAATGCCTTGACAGACTGTTTTCTTGCTCTGTTTTCGTGTTCTGTTATACTGCTTTTTTTCTACTAATTTTCTCCGAAAAGTATTTTTAGTAGATCATATTTTTCGTCACTTTATTGCCATTCCAGATAATTAACATAGATTATAGATCATATTTTTCGTCACTTTATTGCCATTCCAGATAATTAACATAGATTATCTTAAAGGATATTTCATTTTCTAATTTATTTTAAAGAATTTATATGAAAGAGCCGTTGTCCATAACTTATAACTGATAGTTTTTTTTTTATATCGTAAAACGTTAATGAGAAAACTCTTCTGTTTTATTACTCACTAATTTCATGGTCTTATAATTTTACAGCAAAATAAAAAAACTGCTTCTTTCTGAATCGGCTTCATTATCGCGATGATTTTATGAATTCTAGAGACAGACATTTACATTTTGGTCCAAAATGCCATAAGCTCATAAAAACTACTCAGTATTCATGGAAAATCTTGAATTATTAACAGCATCAGTGATACAGTTATCTTAAAATTCCAGTTCAGTTTATTGAAGGAACCTCGTCTCATGCAGAATGTAAATGCTTCCCAATAAATCAATCCATCATCAGAGATAATATCGTTTGGTATTGCTGCATTTCGCAGAGTTTATGCGGGGCGTATTGCAAGGGAAAAAACAATTTGCTCTCATAATTAGTCTTATTCTGCCTCTGGGTCTCCAAAATAAACACGCCATCCGAAATACGATCTACTCGTTGCCCAAGTTTTAGATTATTCTTTTAATGACAAAACGGATAGTATCATGAATGTCTCAAGATTTTTTGAGATATCTTTCAGTCTTTAAATTTCTTCTGCATCGGACTTAAACTAATGTCGGGATTTTCATTAAAAACTAAGTAATTTTCATTAAAAACTAAGTAAAGTGAGAGGCCCGAAGTACTTCATGTCTTCATACACTTTGTCGCTACATTCTAATTATCTCATAATGCTTCTCTACACGTGTTACTGAAAAAAAAGTTCTTAATTTCTGGAAATTTCCAACCAAGGGAAAAGTCTTACATCCGTTTAATTCAAACAATAATAGTGACAGTTAAGGTAGCCTGATTTAAAAAAAAAAAAAAAAAAACTGGATTTTATACTGAATTTAAGACTGTCTTCATCTTTCCTTTAGTATAAGGTACATCTACTTTCCTGCTAATAAGCATAAACGCAAAACTATAGATCTCCTGACAGAGAGAAAATAAAGGTACTGATTATGCAGATCACTTTCATCACCAAGTGACCAAGAAAGTGACGACTATGAGATTTAATTCTCTTCTTTTGCATTCCACGGATATCTACAGTGATTGAGACAACGACTAAAAAACTGACAAAATTTCCAGGAAAGAGGAAGGAAGACATACTGTCACCCATCACGTGCTCTTGATGCATTGAGATTATTCTCGTTGCCACAGATATGCTAAGGAAGTTTAATACTAATTTATTCTCTTTCCATACTTCAGACATTGCCAAGCTAAAAAAATGACTCAAGCTTACGGCTGCTATTTGAAATAAGGTTTAAATGTCAAAGATTTTCACTGCTTGATAACAATACGGTTGCTTTCAAAAAAGAAAATATAAATAGTGCCAATTAATGAATGATTAAGTAACAGTCTGAACTGTTGATGGTATAGAGGAAAGGCTAAATGAATGACTGGCTCCACAGAAAACTGACACTGAAGGTGGCACTTTAAACAGAGTTGTTACATAACAGCATAAAGAACGGTGTAGCTTACATTTATAATTATGTATATAAATATACAGAATTTACTGGTCACTTTTACCAGATACATATGTAATTGTGGTTATTACAATTACTTATGTATATAAGAATGTATATATATATATATATATATATATATATATATATATATATATATATATATATATATATATATATATTATATAGTTTATCAGAAAGATATTCTCATTTTGAAGAGACTTATTAAATCTGTTACGATCATTATATTTAGCATTGAGATATCTGTCCTGATTAGGACTAATATTCTGAGCTGCTGTTAGCTCCTGTAAATAATCCATTTCCTTTTATTTTACTTTTGTTGAAACTAGTTTTCCAGTAAGTTTACTTAATTAATCCATGCGGCGGTGTAATAAACTTCTATTTTGTAATACTAGTTGCAAGCTGGAGACATAATCCATTTCATTACCTGTCCTTCAGAGCTTTGTTTGGCCTTAACTGACAGAATTACGTGGCTCTTAGGTAAAGCAAGGCGATAAAACTACAATGAATTAATTATTAAAGTAAATGACCGACCGACCCACGTATTAATATATATACATATAAGAGCTAGGACAACAGATAACAATATACTACCAGACTAATTTTAACAACGAACACAACAACAACAGCAGCATCACCTAGATTCCTAGAAAATTATTAGGAAGGGAGTTAAGCCACGAGCCCCCAACACCAACATAAACATACGGATGTAGTGCAAGCCTAACCTATTGGCATCCCTTGCAATGAAAAACAACACCTGTGGACCCACACCGAAGGAGATGACTACCAATGTGGTTTATGAACTTTCTTGCTCCGAGGAGGAATGCAGACCTTCCAGTGAGAGCCTCATCGGTAGGGCATCGACTACACTGATGCGCATCCGTGGCATTGTATTAATTATATTTGGCTACATTCAAAGGAGGATAACACTTAATTGAATACATTTTCTTCACAAGCTTGATTTTCCAGAATCCCGTTAATAGTCGCATTGCTTTCCTCATAGTTTTCGGAGTTACTAAGCACTTCAGGTATGTGCTGCTGCTAATCTGATACGGGAATATCTTTGCTTTCCAATTAAGGACCTTAATAAGCGTATTCGCTTTTCAATCCTTTGTACTTGATTCGTTTCTCAAGAAAAAGAATGGCCCATATTTACATTCTTGTAAATCGTACTTTGCGATATACCGTGAACTTTTTCTAAATGGTAAGAGTAACTTCATTTGAGTAAAGAACCACGTTAACATTTACATTTCTCCTAATTTAAGGAGTAAATCAGATCAACAAGCGTGGCGTGAGCTCTGCTGATTAAAAATTGAGGGACAACTGAGTGGCGTTTATTATGAAACTGTTAACGTCGTTTTAATTTAGGTAGAGTACTGTCCCTTTAATGGCAAAAGTCGCATCCAAAAATTGTGGAGAGTGCGCCAAATGAAACAGACGAACACTTGGCAAAAAAAAAAAAAAAAAAATCAAATAAAACCTTTAGGAGGTACGCTTGCCCCGCGACTGGAATTTATTTTGTTCCTATAGCTGTCCGAGAAGATTTTTTTTTTATTTGCCAACTGCCCAAACGCAGCAGGTTCGAGGAATTTCATCTCTTCTATTTTCGTCGAACTGTTGGCGATAAATAAAGAAAGGGAACATGCATTCTCGCTCTAATTAAAGGCTGCGTTGGATCTCTAATGGCAAGAGTCGCAAATTGAAGTTACGGTCAAAATGAAATAGTATCTTCGGTTTAAACTTGTTTTAGATATTATTTTCTTCATTTCTCTGAGAGTCTTGGCAATTGTTCTGTTTCTGTGTAATTTTTCCTACCTATTGCGCTGGACTATATTGACGATATCCGGCATCGGCATATACTGACATTTTTCAACTCCATATCTTCGTCATTTCACATTTATTTACTAAAACTTAAAGCAAAATTAAAAACTTGAATATGGCCATTAACGAGCATAATGATTTAATTTTGCATCACTGTGAATCTAGTCTGGGCATATGCTCTCAAAGGAGTTGTAATAGTGTTTTCAGCAAAATCGTAATACAAATCTATTTAATAGCTTCCATTTCGTACCTTCAGAGCCAGAAATGTCATGACAAAATTCGAGGTTAAATACGAGTAGAAAACAACGAATGATATACGTTTCCTATCACAGGCCTTCTTTTGTTATTGAATCTCGAAGTTGTTTCACATAAACCCCGAAACCAAGTCTGTAAACAACCAATACAAAAACAAAACAGCACATCTATATAAACACACGCACATAAATATATACATTTATATATAATATATACACATATATATACATATTCTTCTTCTTCGTTTTAACGTGCTTTTTTCCCCATTTTCTATATGGGGTAAGCACGATGCCTTCTTTACGAAGGACTCTGATTTGGCGTTGGGGTAAGCCGTAGCCTCGATCGACTGCCCTGCCTGACATCGCTTAGACCCCGGTAACGATGTGTACGTGTATCGTGCCAATCCCCAGCTCCCTTTCTCCCAAGCAGCGAGGAGAACTGGGCGGGTAGGTCGACAGTTCGAGACGTGTGAGGTGTCTGTTATGTTTTTAGAAGATGTTAGAGTGGCTTTGTTTATGTGTGTATTAGTCTGTAACGCCCATTTGCTTTTCAGCAAACTCATTCGTTGATTACATATGTAATCCCGGGGTGTCTACACGGATAGCAAAGTGTCCGCCTTCACTGACCAGTCGGCTGCGGATTTGAACCCGCGCCACGAACCTCTACGAAGTCCTAGGCCGCTGCTCTACCGACTGAGCCACCGAGGCTCTCATATATATATATATATATATATATATATATATATATATATATATATATATATATATATATATATATATATGCATGTATGTGTATATATATACACACACACACACACACACACACACATATATATATATATATATATATATATATATATATATATATATATATAGTGCAGGGGTTATTAACCTCACTCCACATTACCTTCTGAGAATCGAAATACTAACACCATTCGGAACTACCTCTAATATTCCGCAGTTTCATCTACGCCCTCCTTCTCTGTTACGGCCGTAAATTAGATATTCTTCCTCCGGAGTAACAGATGGGGAGTCCACTAAGGCCACGTGCGATAGACGAAGGGAAGCACTATAATGTCAGCCATTATTCACTAAAGGGACAAAGCTCTTGGTCTGTGAGTGTGTAACTGAGAGGCTTTTGATTAATGGGCATAATATTGATAACGCTGAAATTAGTAATCCGGGATATCAATTTCAGTGAATGAGAGGCGTTATGCGAAATCTTCCTTGAGGAAACGCGAATAGAACAGGACGGAAAGAAAATTTCGTTGCTGGTAACCATTCCCAGTTGCGGCGTGAACTTCGCACCTTACTATTAGAATCCAGCACACTACCACTCAGCCACATCATGTTAAAGTACGAAAGTGCAGTGGCCACTGTTGTTTTCCTGTTGCAACTACCTGATGTTAAATGACACCTTCATGAAATATATATATATATATATATATATATATATATATATATATATATATATATATATATATATATATATATATATATAGAGAGAGAGAGAGAGAGAGATGATCAATACAGGGCTGTATCCCTAATTCCAAGGATACAAGAAAGATAGAGCTAATTTTGCTTTTGTCATATTAACCATAGAATGACATCATCTGTGCTGTTAGGCTAATGCTGTACAATTTACAGTGGAATGTCCCTGTGTCATCCTTTCTTTTCGATTAAAAAAAATCCCTTCAGTAATTAATGGCTGTCATTATTTTCTTCATAGGCCTATAGGCTTAATAAAAATTATATAATCGAGAAGCGCGAAGCGTGCTTGGCCTACGGGTAAGGCGAGGGTAGGCAAACCGAGTCATTTAAACAGTTGACGTCTGGTCAGACCAATCCCACAACTACTGTACATCTCCGATACATTCATTTCGTTAAATACATTATTATGGTAGCTAAAAACTCAAATTCATTAAGTATTTATGTCTTTTCATATTTACCATAATCAAAAATTACTGTGTTAATGTTTTTATAATGATCTAGCTAATATTTTGATAAAAAATATAGCACTGCATCTTTTTTTGAGCAAAGCTGCAAAATGTTTCGTCGTTGCCACTTAGCATCATTGAACTGTGAAGGTAAGAATTGCCAGTTAGTGACTTTCGAACGAAAATCACTGAAATAAGGTCACACGACTTTTGTTGCATGCTGTACATTGAACGTTTTTTTATTACTGTTGAAAAATGTTTAACTTGACATCTTTTTTAACGTTAAGTGGCGATTCAAACCCCAACATCTTATTTTCCATAACTTTTTTTCTGCCCATTATGATGGACTGTTAGGCAAGTACTTTGGGTGTGGGTGATTATAATTCCCTTAAAACATATCTTCTCTTGAAATATTTGTATACGCGTCAGGTCTCTTTAAAGGTGAGCATTTTGTTTTTCTTTAGATTTCATAAACCTTAGAATGTACTTTTCGTGGGGATGGTAATCAATTTTCATCCGTTATTTTAGCGGTAATCTTTATCTAAGGCAAAATATATCTAAAATTCCAGAAATTTATTATTCTCTGATTCTGATTATGATTAAATAACGTAAGTCTTATGCTGCAATGACTGAGTTTAAGTGCCATCGCACTAAGGAACGTTGATCGCAACCTAATGCCAGTGTCTGATCGTATGAACAGTTACATAGCTATTATTGCTTGAAATGTTCACATATTCTCATAAGACATGTCCTGACCAATGGGTTCTCTCTTTGTTTTTCACTATGGAACATAATCTAACTTCATTTAGTATCATATCATTATTCGGAATAGCAGCCGTAGATGTAGTTGGGGTAAAAAAAAAATTTGCAAACACACAAAGACTGAAACTACTACATGTATACCTTGTAATTTCCCTCTCAAAATAATTTATATTTTACTGTTGTTTTCAATACTTGCATTCCAACTGTTATTATATAAATACTTCCCGTAAAAGTTACCTGTAATAGGAAACACCTATTCTGCATTCATGCCACAGTCCTCAGAAGCTTCAGTAGCAGCTCCTTCACCTCCAAAGCACAGACAAAAACAGACGTAGTCTGAAACTCACTGTCTTCAATATGCAGGAAGTCACGGCGTCTCATTCGGCCGACATCTGGCCTCTCCCTGTCTCATCTTTCATGAATGTAAGCTTCCTGGCACTGCTCTTCTACTGCTATCACTCTCTTGAGAAACTCATACTGGAATGCCTTGACAAACTGTTTTCTTGCTGTTTTCGTTCTTTATCATACTTCTTTTTTCCTACTAATTTTCTCCGAAAAATACTTTTAGTATAACATATTTTTTTCATCACTTTGTTGCCATTCCAGATAATTAACATAGATTATCTTTAAAAGATATTTCAGTTTCTAATTTATTTGAAAGAATTCATATGAAAGAGCCGTTGTCAATAGCTTATATCTAATATCCTTTTATATCGTAATGGTGTTAAGGAGAAAACTCTTCAGTAATATTACATAATCTAGTCATTTAATAATTTCACGGTCTCATAATTTGAAAGCAAAATAAAGGACTGCTTCTCTAAGAATCAGCTTCATTATCGCGATGTATCTAATGAGTCCTAAAGATGGACATTTACATTTTGGTCGAAACAAAAAGACATAATTAATGCCATAAGTTCATAAATACTATTTACTATTCATAAAAAATCTTCAATTCTTAACAGCATTAGTGATACAGTTATCTATAAATTCTAGTTCATTTTATTGAAGGAACCTCGCCTCATGCAGAATGTAAATGCTTCCCAATAAATAAATCCATCATCAGAGATAACATCGTTTGGTATTGCTGCA
>NC_089759.1:29861656-29916656 GCF_040412425.1 Macrobrachium rosenbergii
TGTAACTGAAGCAACTTCCTTAACAGGAAAGGGAGAGAGTGAGAGAGAGAGAGAGGGAGAGGAAGTCAGATAGAGAGAGTAGAGGGGGTGTTGGGAGAGAGAGAGAGAGAGAGAGAGAGAGAGAGAGAGAGAGAGAGAGAGAGAGAGAGTGTATCAGTTGTCATTCAGAGTTTTCCTGGGCAGTGCTGGGTTGTCAGCTAGTATATACATGATATGATATATATACAAACACACACACACACACATATATATATATATATATATATATATATATATATATATATATATATATATATATATATATATATATATATATATATATATATATATATATATATATATATATATATATATATATATAGCTGAGAGGGTAGGCGGCTGCTGTCAACCGAGGGACACAGGACCAAGGGTAGGGAAGACGCCCACAGTATCGTCATTTTTTTATTACTAACGTTTCAAGACGTCTGTCACATTATCAAAGCTGGAATAATACATTAAAATATATAATGATAAAAAACAGACTCATACTTAAAATTACAACAAAAATATAAAACAAAGTTATGTGAGAAAAAATGTAGAAAAACGTTATCAGTTGGACGAAGTACAAAAGAGAGTGACATAAAGACTTCCAGGCCGGGGTAAACTCACGTCAGGTAAAGAGTTGTTGAAGTAGTTTGGTTATTCAATCTTGATACTAGTAGTTTAATAAAAAGTGATTCAAAGATAGGAGGCGAACAGTTGGGAATTTTAGAAAGTATTTTAGAACCTTTATAATCAATTGCAGTCTTACACCTTTTGGCCTGCTCTCGAATATTTGAGAACTCCGGGTTAGATAATCTGACTCCAGTTCTATAACTGACCCCCATACGACAATCAATTCGAACTTTCTGTAGGCGGCGTGAGGCACCTACGTAACTCCCCTGACTACATCGGGGGCAAGAAAATAAATAATTAAAACTGTCATTTCCTCGAACGACTAAAACGTCTAGATAGGGCAACTTGTTGTCGTTTCATGCTCCATAGTGAACTTGATATTTTGATGTGTATTAGCATACTGGAGAAACTAATCAGCCCTTTCCCTGTTTCAAAAAATAGAAAAGCGTCTTCTGCATATCTACAGTAAAAAAGGGTAAGGAAGGCCGGAGGGCAATTGTCTAGCAATTCCTCCTCTAGTGACCTTTGCCAATATTTTTATTTGTTCATTAGAGGAGCAATTGCTGGACAATTGCCCTCTGGCCTTCCTTCCCCTCTTTTACTGCAGATACAGATGATACTTTTCTACTTTTTAGAGACAGAGAAAGGGCTGACAAGCTTCTCCAATAAGCTAATACAGCACATCAAAATATCAAGTTCACTATGGAGCATGAAAACGACTCTTTGGTACTTCATTTTCACCTTCTTTCTTCTTCCATTGTGTCTACACCCTCATTCTCATATTCCGGCCATAAATTAGATTTTCTTCCCCGGGGTGACAGATGAGGAGCCCACGAAAGGCTTCATGAAATGGGCGAAGGGAAGAACTATAATGTCAGCCATTACTTACTGAACGAGACAAAGCTCTTGGTCTGTGAGTGTGTAATTGAGGCTTTTGATTAATGGGCTTAATAATTCATCACAATCAGGGTTATCAATTTCAAGAGAATGAGAGACGGCGTCTTCTGGTAACAACAAACACTTCCGTTATGCAAAGCTTTCCATGAGAATGCATGAATAAAACAGGACAGAAAGAAAAATACGTGGCCAAGGAACCAGTTTGATAACAATGAAGTTTGGTGCTTTAAGCAATTCAAAACGCTACGTTAACAATAACTGCTTCAGAAATTGTAATGTCCATATACTGCAGGACATACTTGGAAACCCAGCAGACTGAATGTGACTTTATTTCAGAATAACCGATAACAAACTAAGAAAGCATGCAAAGAACAAGAACGAAAACATATTTGTAAACAAACTCCTAGACAACTCTACAATATTCACGAAAAGAAAGAGATGAATGACAATTTACAAATATTACAAAAATGCTAATAAACTTAACAGAAAAAGTATTATGATAATAACAGTTTAATTAAAATTAACTGTAATACCGCATGCTTCAAACTAATCCATTGCCATTCATATGAAAATATTTAAAAAAAGTGCAGGTTTGACCTTTTACAATGAATTACCAAATAATGAAACTACATGAAATGAAACGGTGTTTTGAAAACATCATAATTAAATTTACACAAGACACACGCACATATACACACATACATATATGCATATATATACATAGATATACACAAATATTAAGCCACACATTGTTTAATATCCAAATTGCTATACCTCAGGAATAACTTACATCCACGGAGAGTTATAATTCACACCAGTGGGTTTCGAATGCCACCGGTGACTAAACACTTGACAATTATAATTCCCTTGGTGGTAAGTTATTCCTGAGTTATAGCAATTTGGTTATTAAACGATATTTGTGGCTATATATGTGTGTATATATATATGCACATATAAATCATATGTATGTATGTATGTATGTATGTATGTATGTATGTATGTATGTAAGTATGTATGTATGTATGTGCTTGTGTATGTTGCTGGATTTATATTTATGACGTTTTCAAAACTCCGTTTCCTTTCAATTAGTTTCATCACTTAATTTGGTAAATCATTGTAAAAAGCCAAACCTGCACCTTTTTCAAAAAAAATTATCTTGAATGGGAATGGATTAGTTTGAAGCATGTCATTACAGTTAATTGTAATTAAAGTATTATTATCATTACTACGGCATTTTATGTTAGGTATACTAGCATTTAGGTAGCAGTTACTGTTAACGTAGTCTGAATTGCTTAAAGCACCAAACTTTATTGTTATATAAAACCGGTTCCTTTGCCACATATTTTTCTTTTTGTCTTGTTATGTTCATGTATACTAATGAGAGGAATTGCATAACCTAAGCGCTGGTCTTTACCAAAAGACGCCGCCATTCATTCACTTGAAATTGATAGCTATAATTGTAGCATTATTAAGTCCATTAATCAAAAGCGTCAATTACACACTCACAGGACAAGAGCATTGTCCCTTCAGTGAATAATGGCTGACATTATAGTGCCTCCCTTCGCCTATTTCATGAGGCCTTTCGGAGACTCCCCATCTGTTACCCTGAGAAGAAAATCTAATTTATGGCCGGAATATGAGGATGAGGACGTAGATGAAACTGTGGAGGATGAAAATGAAGAATATCAGAAACATTTTATTCATGTTAACCATGAACTCTATTGTTGATATTTATCTTTTATCTGCATCAATCCTTCTCTTTGAAGATTTCTTTGGTAATACCTAAACCAACGAAGTATGATTACATAGAAACTCTTTCTCAAACGCACACACACGTATACACATACAAACACACACACACACACACACACACATATATATATATATATATATATATATATATATATATATATATATATATATATATATATATATATATATATATATATATATATATATATATATATATATATATATATATATATATATATATATATAATCAGAAAGCTACAAACGGTCAACATGGCAGAGGTGGGTGGATATCGTCTCCAAACGCAAAAACACCTGAGTTCGACGGGTGAGTTGATGGGAGATGTTATTCACTTATACCTCTCTTGTGGCCGATTTCGTTAGTGCGTCACTGTAGTCCTGATTCCTCGTCCGTCGCTGGTTCGACCCCACGGGACGGTGGACTTATTATCAACTAAAATTCCCCTTCGGTAACATATATGAAAATATATTATTTGTAGAGTGAATTGGATATTAAAGGATGTTTGTAGCTTTCTGATTGTATATGAATCACGGTGATGTGATAAATAGTAAAACACGGTCAACATGGCAGAGGTGGGTGGAATCGTCTCCAAACGCAAAACACCTGAGTTCGACGGGTGAGTTGATTATTACTTATACCTCTCTTTGGCCGATTTCGTTAGTGCGTCACTGTAGTCCTGATTCCTCGTCCGTCGCTGGTTCGACCTCACGGGACGGTGGACTTATTATCAACTAAAAATTTCCTTCGGTAACATATATGAAAATATATTATTTCCGAGGTAGAGTGAATCGATATTACGTTTAGCTTTGATTGTATATGAATCACGGTGATGTGATAAATAGTTCGCGACAAACGCACTACACGGTCAACATGGCCCCAAACGCAAAACACCTGAGTTCGACGGATGAGGTGATGGGAGATGTTGTTCACTTATACCTCTCTTGTGGCCGATTTCGTTAGTGCGTCACTGTAGTCCTGATTCCTCGTCCGTCGCTGGTTCTCACGGGACGGTGGACTTATTATCAACTAAAAGTAACATATATGAAAATATATTATTTGGAATTGGATATTAAAGGACGTTTGTAGCTTTCTGATTGTATATGAATCACGGTGATGTGATAAATAGTCATAATATGGCTACGGCGACAAACGCACTACACGGTCAACATGGCAGAGGTGGGTGGATATCGTCTCCCAAACGCAAAACACCTGAGTTCGACGGGTGAGTTGATGGGAGATGTTATTCACTTATACCTCTCTTGTACGATTTCGTTAGTGCGTCACTGTAGTCCTGATTCCTCGTCCGTCGCTGGTTCGACACGGGACGGTGGACTTATTATCAACTAAAAATTCCTTCGGTAACATATATGAAAATATATTATTTCCGAGGTAGAGTGAATTGGATATTAAAGGACGTTTGTAGCTTTGATTGTATATGAATCACGGTGATGTGATAAATAGTCATATATATATATATATATATATATATATATATATATATATATATATATATATATATATATATATATATATATATATATATATATATATATATATATATATATATATATATATATATATATATATATATATATATATATATATATATATATATATATATATATAAAATTTCAATATCAAGGTGTCATTCAACATCAGCTAGTGCTAATAGTAAAACAACACAATGCCCACTATACTTTGATACTTTAACTTATGATGCGGCTCAATGGAAACGTGCTGAAATCGAATAGTAAGGTCCGCGGTTCATGCCCAGCCGGCCCCAGCCAACTGACTGGGAATGGGTACCAGCAACAGCCGAGAGCCAAGATCAGGGATCTTGGCACGAGTACTAGAAACTTTGTTACCCATGACTTGCTGATAATTGGAAAGAGTTACTTTTTTTCGCGCTAACCTCTCCAACTAGGAAAGAAGACAGACACACACACATGTATATATATATATATATAGTATATATATATGTATATATATGTACATACATTTATTATATATATATGCATGTGTGTATATATATATATATATATATATATAGAGAGAGAGAGAGAGAGAGAGAGAGAGAGAGAGAGAGAGAGAGAGAGAGAAATACAAGATTGTATCCCTAATTTCTATCATTAAAGAAGAACAGGGCTAATTTTTCCTTTGTCGTATTACTCATAGAATGACATCATCTATGCTGTTAGGCTAATGCTGTACAATTTACAGTGGAATGTCCCTGTGTCATCCTTTCTATTCGATTAAAAAAAATAAATCCCTTTGAGTAATTAATGGCTAATGAGATAAGCGCTAGGGTGGCGAGTCATTTCGATTAACGTGGTGGGTTGGGTCATCAAATTCCTTTGTACAAATTCTAAAGAGAAAAAGGGATTTAATGAAACTTACTTTATCAGGGTAACAAGTGACTTAGTGCTGCTTATATATGAACTTATGAATGTTTTGTGTATCTGAATGATGTGTGTTACTTCTTTTGTTACTACTATTCCACCAAATAATACGGAATTCATTATGACGTTTTTATCGTGCTTCTTAGTCATCTTCTTCCCTCTATTATCTGTTATTGATGAAATTTGTTTGTTAGTTAAATTGCAGTGGGTGATTATTTTCCATCAAATACCTTTGACTTCGACCTGTTTTCCAAGTGACTGATCAATTCAGAGGACAAAAGTTTGTACTGTTTTCTTTTTTACTGGAAGCACTATGATAGGAGCTTGTAGTCTTCAGAACTTGATCATGTCGAATGTACAGATTTAGGTATATTTGACACTGAAGTGTTTTGCGTGGCCACGCGTAATTTCAACGGTTAAGGTTTCAATTTTTCTGAATTTGTCTGAACTTGACACAAAGGACTGTTTTCATGGAATATTATCATGAACAAAGATTACAAATCAATTAAAAGTTTACAATTTCTTTTTTCTTGATTTCATGAAAAATATTTATTTAACAATTTTTAACGTTAATTTTGATTTTTTTTTCTCGATAATGATGGACTTTGTTAGGTAGTAGCTTGGGTGTGGGTGAGTATTGCCTCAAAACATCTTTTTTTCTCTTGAAAATTTGAGGTGTCACCTTTGAGCATTTTGTTTTTCCTTGGGTAAACGTTAGAATGCTAGGGATATTAATAAATTTTCATGTTATTTTGGTAATCTTATCTGTTGTATTTCTAATCCTCCAGAAATTTATTATTCTCTGATTTGGATTATGATTAAACAACGTAGGTCTTATGCTACAATGACTGAGTTTAAGTGCCATTGCACTATGGAATGCTGATCTTAATCTAATGACAGTATCTGATCGTCGGAACAGTTACATGGCTATTAATGCTTGAAATGTTCACATATTCTCATAAGACAAGTCACTTGTCCTGACCAATGGGTTCTCTCTTTGCTTTTCATTATGGAACATACTCGAATTGCATCTATTATCATATCATTCGTAGTAGCAGCCGTAGATGTAGTTAGGGTAAAATGAAAAAAAAACTAGCAAACTTACACACACGGAAACTACATGCAAACCTTGTTATTTCCCTCTCAAAATAATTTATATTTTACTGTTGTTTTCAATACTTGCATTCCAACTGCTATTATATAAATACATTCTGTAAAAGTTACCTGTAATGGGAAAAACCTATTCTGCATTCATACCACAGTTCTCAGAAACTTCAGTAGCAGCTCCTTCAGGAGCCTCAGAGCACAGACAAAAACAGACGCAGTCTGAAACTCGTTGTCTTCAATATGCAGAATGTCAGAGCGTCTCCTTTTGTCTGCTTGACCTTTACAAAGCCCCTGCGTCTCATTCGCCCGAGATCTGGCCTCTCCCTGTCTCATCTTTCACGAATGTAAGCTTCCTGGCATTGCTCTTGTGCTGCTATCAGTCTCTTGAGAAACTTTCATGCTGGAATGCCTTGACAGACTGTTTTCTTGCTCTGTTTTCGTTTTCTATTATACTGCTTTTTTTTCTACTAATTTTCTCCGAAAAGTATTTTTAGTAGATCATATTTTTTTCATCACTTTATTGTCACTCCAGATCATTAACATAGATTATCTTAAAAGATATTTCAGTTTATAATTTATTTTAAAGAGTGACATGAAAACCCGCTGTCAATAACTTATATCTAATAGTTTTTTTTATATTGAAATGGTGTTAATGGGAGATCTCTTCAGTAATATTAATAGTCTTATCATTTAATAATTTCAGGACCTCATAATTTGGCAGCAATATAAAGAACTGCTTCTCTCAGAATCAGCTGCATTATCGCGGTGTATTTGATGAGTCCTGCAGATAGACCTTTACATTTTGGTCCAAACAAAAAGACAATTAACGCCATAAGTTCATAAATACTATTTAGTGTTTATGGAAAATCTTGAATTATTAGCAAAATCAATAATACAATTATCTATAAACTGAAGTTCAATTTATTGAAGGAACCTCGCCTCATGCAGAATGTAAATGCTTCCCAATAAATATATCCATCATCAGAGATAACACCGTTTGGTATTGCTGCATTTTGCAGAATTTATGCGGGGCAGATTGCAAGGGAAAACACAATTTGCTTTCATAATTAGACTTATTCTGCCTCTGGGTCTCCAATCTAAATACGCCACCCGAAATACGATTCACACTTTACTGAGTTTTATTTTATTCTTTTGATGAAAAAACCTGATTATTACGAATATATTACGATTATAATGAATGTCTTACAGTCTTCCTTTCTTTTGGACGAGATCCAAACTAATTTCAGGATTTTCATTAAAATCTAAATAATTTTCATTAAGAACTAAATAAGTTGGACGGTCCGAAGTACTTCATGTCTTCCTGCACAAATCGCTGCTCTCTAACTGCCTCTCGCTCATGATCTTTTAAATTATGAAAACTACTTTCGTAAGGAAAAATCTTGAATTCGTTTAAATAAATAACTTGCTGCTTAAGGTATACTGATTTACCAAAAATGAAAGTATTTTTCAAATGAAATGAAATGAACCGTGATCTTTTTTCTGCACAAAGAAAGTCTACTCTCTAAGCTTCTAAGCATAAACATAAGCCCTTCATCAAGATTACAGCAAAAATACTGTTACACATTAGAAACGGAAATGATTCTCGTTGTCGTGGATATACAAAGCCAGTTTAATAAAAATTTATTCTATTACTTTACCTAAGACATCGTCAATCTAAAGATGACTCAAAACTTATGACTGCTCTCTGAAATAAGGTTTAATATCATAGATTTCACTGATTAATTCAGTATGGTTGCTTTCATAAAAGTAAATTTAAATAGTGCCAATTAATGATATACTGTATGTATGTATGTATGTATATATATATATATATATATATATATATATATATATATATATAGATAGATAGATAGATAGATAGATAGATAGATATATATAATATATATATATATATATATATATATATATATATATATATATATATATATATATTTACGAGGGGGGAGATATAATAAATCTACACAAAAAATAACAATCTTCATTAAGTCGTCAGATATCGACACCATCATACATCGAATCCAGAGAAAAGGGCTCTTTTCGAATTAAATGGCGCGCGCGCCAGAGAGAGAGAGAGAGAGAGAGAGAGAGAGAGAGAGAGAGAGAGAGAGAGAGAGAATGCCCTTAGAGGCTATAAGGACGCGCCAGAAAACATAAGGCAGCATATTCAGGGTGTCATATAATATGCAAAGATGCCGACCACAATATCACGACCAGGCTCATTTATGCAAACCGGCTTAAACATAAAGAATTTCAATGGGCACTGAGCTGGACTGACAGTGGATGGCTCTGGTAGAAAAATAAGAGAGTGCGATTATCATTATTACCGTTATTTCTATTATTTGTAATAGTTGTATCGTTATGCTCAAAATAAATATTCATTCTTACGAATTAAGCCAAAGAAGCTATTTGATTTGACCTTTAAGTCGTTTTAGACATCTCTCTTTTCTTCATTTCACTGTTCCGTTGAGTTTTCTTTAGCGTCACGGTCAATTCATTCTTTAGAACGTCACAGTACAGCGGCCAAAACATGAAAGCCAGGATGACAAGGTCACGTTACAGAGGCCACGGTGCGAGTCTATGACACAAAGTACATGGTTCAGTGGCCATGGCACAGAAGCCATTTCGCAAAGACTATGGCGGGACAAGAGTACACAGCCAAAGTCGTATGTAAAGAGGCTACGGCACAGAGGGCCAAACGGAGAGGTTGTAGCACAGAGACGAAACCCATGATACAGAGGCTACTGCACAGAAACTATGGTGTAATCGTACATGGCAGAAAAGCTACAAATAGATTCTATAGTGATGAAGCTATGCATAAAGGTCATGGTAGAGAGAGTAGAGAACAGACGCTGTGGCATAGAGAACTTAGCACAGAAGCTAAAGTACTGTACACATCTATCACATACAGCAGAGGCCATGGTATTGAGGCGATGCCGCAGAGCCCATGCCATGTACAGAGGCTATGGTAGAGGCAAAGGCTATGGTGTAGAGACTATAATAAAGCTGCCATGGTGGTGAAGGATTACGATACAAAGGGTAAGGCAAGGAGGACATGGTGCTGAGGTTAAGGCTAAGATACAGAGGCTTGGACAAAGAGACCATGGTACAAAAGTTATGGTCTATCCGCCATTGTACAGAGGTAATGACACAGAGGCCATTGTATAGTAGCTATCAGACCAAGACCATGCTGCAGAGGCTAGAGCGCAGATACCATGGTACAGAGGCTATGGCATAGAGGCCACAGCACAAAGGCAATGACAATAGCCATTCCTAGCACAGATGATATTTTACAGATGCCATTGCCCAGAGATTAAGTTGCAGACTTTAATAATAATAATAATAATAATAATAATAATAATAATAATAATAATAATAATAATAATAATAATAATAGAAAAATAAATATACAAACGATGAAAACAGCAACAGTATACAAGTCAGTCATTCCCAAGGAGGTGAAATTTCTTGTCAAGTCCCTCTGTCAGTTCAGAATTCGTACAAAGGAATCTGCTGACCCAACTCACCCTCATAATCCACTAAAGCCTCACAACCCCAGCATTTATCTCGTTAGCAACTAATTACTCAAAGGATTTTTTTTGCCGAAACCCAAGGAGAAACGATGATTCAGGAGCCATTATATACCTAACAGTACAGGCAATGATATTCTCTACTTTCTGTGGAAAGGGCCAGATAGCTGTTATATTCTTCTTCTTCTTCTTCTTCTTCATCTTCTTCTTCTCTCTCTCTCTCTCTTTCCTTTACAAAGGTAAACACAAAACTCGGACGTGAGTAATGTATTTAAAAAGTGCAACTTATTACGTTAAGACTGGGGCGCATTCTTTTTCATCGCATTTACAAGAAATAAATAAAATAAATCAAACAAAAAGATAAAATTCATTAGCAATAATCACAAACAAAAGCGTTGTTTAGAAACAAAAGGCCCACGAAATAAAAACTTTCTATTTTACATGAAATTATTTGGATAAAAAAACAGTACTGCGTAAGATGCCGTCATCTACAAGAATATCACGAGTGGAAGGGTAAGTGCTTGGAAACTAAATCCCCATTTGAAAATTGGTGTTTACGCTATTTTTAAGGGTAACTGCTTTAATAAAAATGAGCATTCTCAGTACATTAAACATCTTTATAAATGCGCTTATTTTTGCTTTAAATATCCGACCATGAAAGGTTAATCAGACCCAAATTAAGATCATCCAAAAAAGCAGCTGAAGAGGATAACAATTAAGCTGATCCATGTACCTATTTTATTGGGCCAATGACGTCCAAGTGCAATCATTGTTTTCCTACATCCTGCGCTTCCCCTTGGCTTCTGCGGAAAGCTCGGGCAGGAGAATCCCTCTGACAAAACAGGGTCCCTGGGTTCCCCAGCTACCTCTAGGGTTCCCTGAGTAACGCCAGAGGAGGGGTCCCTCTGCTGAGCCAGAAGATAAGTTGTTCATGGCAATCTGAAATTTTTATGATGGCACTGAAGCATACATTAAATTGCGTATTCATGAGAGGGACTTGTTTGATATTAACGTGGGTCTGAGCCTTTTGTGTATTATATCTTCATAAAAATAGTTATGCAGAATTTTAGAGAAAGGAAATTAAACATAGCTTCAAAGTTGTGTGACAAGAGATTGAGACGTAATTGTAACTGGGATGATTTGATGGTTTTGGATAACACAATACTGACTGGAACACAGAAGAGAGCATGCAGAAACTAGGAAGGGAGTTTGAAAGTGTTTGCAAGAGTAGAATTGCAATTAAACTTGAGCAAGAATAAAGTTATGAGGTTATATGGAAACGAGAAAGATAAAGCAGTGATTTCATATGATGGGAAAAAAATAGAACAGTTGGATAAGAGGTGGTGATTCATAACATTGGTGAAACAAGGAAGGTAACAGAGTTTGGCAAAAGACGGGGGGAGAGACCTGAATTATCCTTAAAAGCCTTGGTGGAAAATATAAAGGAACCGTTTAGCCTATTCTCCTTTATGGAACTGAGGATTAGTGGTTAAATATTAATAAGACGGTCTTTTAGAACAGTATATAAGGTGTAAGAAGTACTGACAGGGTAAGAAATGCAGAGCTATGTAGAAGTGGTAAAATAGTTAGTATAGGTGACAATATTTTAAGAGGGTTGGGTCATGTGGAAAGGTTGGACCACGAGACGATATAGTAGTGAAAAGAGAATATAATGCAGAGCTGTCAGGAAGACGTAGCTGCAGACCTGGAAAGGAGTGGCTAGATGGAATGAAGTGAGCAATGGAAAAGGAAGGCCTTAGTATCCAAGAGCAGGGAGAGGCTGTGTAAGATAGGAGCGACTACCTGTTTGTGTGGTGGATTTGATGCGTTCCTGATGAGCCTGCTGTGTATTGTATGTAGTGATAAAGTTGTGGAGTTGCTCTCAGGTTCCAACTTCTTTTATGGCTCCAGTGGATAACGCCCTTGCTTTCCACCTGAGAGACCTGGGTTCGATCCCGACGTGAGTCAGAAATTTATTTCTGTTCCACACGTGAGAGGAGTTCACTCCAGAAGGGATAATTCGAATGAAATGTTGTCTATTGGGTCATTGCTGAGTCGGGAAGTTGGGGAAAATGGCAGCAGTTGAAATATGAATGTAACAGTACTGTACCTGAAATTTATTTCTGTTCCACACGTGATTGTGTGTTGATGATTTCTATCTTATTCACTCAGAAGGGAAATGAATGAAATGTTGTCTAAATGATGAAATATATAGGTAATTCCTTTGGTGCAGTTGCTCTCAGGTTCCAACTTCTTTATATATAATCCACCTGAGATATATAATTTATATTCTGTTCCACACGTGATTATATATATATGATTATATATATATATATATATATATATATATATATATATATATATATATATATATATATATATATATATATATATATATATATATATATGAGATCATACAGTAATTTACATAACATGTCATTTATAATTTTAAACTTTAGAACGCTTAATTCAGTTGAGTTCTTGAAAGTCAAAAGAAATGTGAAAATGTAAATAATTCTAACAACGTAAAGGCAAGTAATGGTGAAAACGATATTTCTTAAACAACAAGTGAATACGGTATTAAGTGAGTTCGTGGGTGACAGATAACCGAATTTATTGTTGTCTTGGTGCCAAGTAATGGCGGCCACGTTCTCCCTGGAGTGTTTGCTGTGCAGATAAACTTGGTAGTCGAGCTTTTTTGAATAAGCAATTTGTTGTAAACATTTGCACTCGATTGCTTGCACCGTAGATAAAAGTATATATGTGCATGTATATATGTGTATATATAGATCGTGTATTACATGACAGACAGATAGATATTGAAGGATTGTGGACCCATGGGTGGAAGGACATGCTCCTAAATGACAGATAACCCTATTTTCTCTAGACTAGTGTCAGTCACTCTCAGCCACAGCCCATGAAACTCTCAGCCGCGGCCCATGAAACTTTCAGCCACGGCCCGGTCGTGGCCTGTGTTGTTGGCACCTATAACTGTGCCAGACGCACGATAATGGCTAACTTTAACCTTCAATAAAATAAAAGCTACTGAGGATAGAGGGCTGTAATTTGGTATGTTTGATGATTGGAGGGTGGATGATCAACATACCAATTTGCAGCCCTCTAGCCTCCGTAGTTTTTAAGATCTGAGGGCAGGAGAAAAGTGCGGATGGACAGACAAAGCCATCTCAACAGTTTTCTTTTACAGATAACTAAAATAAAAACTGGCAAAGAATACGATACCAAGCCACTGGATTTTGAATGTGTGTGGATGTGGTGTTGACGGCAAGGAATGGAGGCAAAAACTTGGGAAGAGACTTGGAAAGTCTGTGGTTGAGATGAACTAACTGCTGAGTGTACGTGGTATAAAGAACTGAAAAGGTAAGGAATATGGGGATACACAGAAGTAGTATAAAGGTTAGTGTACATGAAAGGCCTGATCAGAGTGTTGAGATGGTTTATTTATGAAGAAAGAATGGGGGGCGATGGTTTGGAGAAAAGAGCGTATACTGGAAATTGAAAGTGTTGGAAAGAAAAAGAAAGACCTAAAACGTGTTAGATACATGGGGCAAAAGCAGTCTTGGGAAGGAAGGAAGGGCCTTAATCTTGAGAAACCACAAGTTAAAGGTGAATGGTGTGTTGGAGAACCTGAAACACTGCTGATGAGTTACCCGCTGAAAGTGTTTAATGCTGTGACAGTCGACGGCTTCGTATCAGAGGTTACCTCCACAATTCAGAAGTATAAATGTGGCAGTGAATGTTGCATTTTTTAAAATCTGGAACCAACTCTTGTTGGGTGAAACAGCCTGGTATTGAAAAAATATACACTATCTCCAATGTTGTCTTCTTCCGAATAATCTCTTGAGGAACTTTCTCTTGCGGAAGGTGATCGCTATATCAATAAAGAGAATGTGGATGTTCGGGCGCAGATACTTCCCACTGTTTTCTATCTCCGTTTGTTTCCCAAGAATGGAAGAGGAATGGGAGATAAAACATTTAAAATCAGTTTCTTCTTTATTCAGTCATAAGTGATCTCACAAACTGAACAGTCTTAATGGAGCCGCGAGAGGGATGTTGATTTTCCAGTTGAGGAATTATCGTTGAGACATGATTATCTATTTGCTACAATTTGGAAAATACATAGTACTTTGTAGTTATTTCCATTTTCACGGAGACTATGCTAAATATATATTGTGTTCTTCAAAATGTTTAGCCTTAATTTAGGCCCGGGCTGACAGTCTTATTTTTCTTGTTATGTACTTCATGTGATGACATATCAAAAAAATCTTGTAGCATTCAGAGTAGTGCTGTTGTTCACATTAACGCATCCGTGATTCCTCTGATTTTCTTTTAGGACTGCAGATTTGACAATTCTCTTTTTATGTGTGCTTGGTATAGTTACGCTTTATCTAGCTACATCAGTGTTTAAGAGCGGTTTTCACTTGAAAGCTTCCATTCACGTAGTTTTTCCATTTACGTACTCTCATGATAGGATAGTTTCTTAATCTAGGTATATTTCTGGCATTGCTTTATCATGATTCAGATATTTCCAAAATGGGACTATACTTCTTTCAAGTACACAAATGTTAGCGCTTTCTTACGTCTTTATCCGATTACTTTGTGCATTATTCCTTTGTGCAGATATTTAATCTAGATTAATCTTAAGAGTTCATGATAATAATCAGCTTCACAATAACCAAACTGGATCACCTTCGCTACTTTTTAAAAAGAAGGGCCTGTGGGACCGATAACTTGTGCCTTTTCTAGCCCAGGCCCGAGTAAAACAAGACCGGTGGAACTGAATCTCAGAGGAAATTATAGACCTACATCATGGAGGGAGGAATGTTACAAGAGTCAGGGAAAACAGAAGCAGGAAGAAATTTCCAAAACTTGTCAGAAGGAGGAAATAAACGGACTCCGAAGTTTGTTCCTACGTGCCTTGATGGTCGTTCATGCTGAAATTAAAGGTCGCTATTTTAGTAATGTTTATGTCAATCGTAAAAGTGACCCTCTACGGATAATCCAGTAAAAATACTTTTTCTGATAATCCAGTAAAAATATTTTTTCTTTCACTAAAAATTCTGGACGAAACAAAAAGTTTTATTTGTGACATCGTTTCTGACTGGAAAAATCAAACCAGGTGATGAATAATCAGTTTGAAAAAACACATGGAAATCCTAGATAAACAACGGATACACTTTGCTTTTTGGGAAAGCGTGGCCATGTTTTTGGAACACCTGGGTTAATAGATTAAGGACACTGTAATCCTGATTTTGCCTGTTGGAAATTGTACATTACCTTTTTTAAAAGTGAAAATCGCCAATTTATACACATTTAAAGGTTAACGATAGCTTTAAAAGTTATATATATTTACAAACTCTCTCTCTCTCTCTCTCTCTCTCTCTCTCTCTCTCTCTCTCTCTCTCTCTCTGTCCGTGACTGTATTTTTCCTGGTTATCAATGTTGGGTTTGTTTCATATGCATGTGTTGTTGCCAGTTACTTTACTTATTATTATTATTATTATTATTATTATTATTATTATTATTATTATTATTATTATTATTATTATTATTATTATTATTATTATTATTATAACACGAAGTTGCGGCGGTATTTCGTAAACACAAAGAAACTTCTATTCGTAAAGTATTCATGTTTTCCTTGTGCAGGTTCCAAGAGTAAAAACAAATGTTATAATGAAATAAAATAGTTCTAAAACATTTTTTATCAAAACAGCGTTGAATATATCCATTGTTGCATACATTTGTAATCACCTGTAATCACTTTTCACGATTACGAATATTGAAATTTCTTATCGAAAAAAAAATTTTTTACGGTACTGGCAAGTAGCTGGGCGATGGGTCAGGGGTATTCCTTATTCCCCATGTCATAAAACGCCAGGATATTGCTTATTTTCGCTGCCATCACTCTCTCCAACGGCACTTTCCCTTTGACTTTCCTTTGAGAAACACTCCTCGTTCACCTTGGAAAGCTATTTATTTGCGTTTTCTCAATAAAAAATATATATTTTAGTTCTGTTAATTTCATAAAGTAGACATTTTCCATTCTTTTACTTATCGTCATTACGCAATGTAAATGAAGCAGTCAGTGCCAGTGCTTACCAAGAAATTTGTCTTTGGCATTTAAGCAGGCCATCTCACCTCCCCATTGATGATTTGAACCGCTGACCAGTAAGACAACAGATCAACAGTATGATCCACTCAGAGTGGATAATTACAGAATGCATAGAGAGAAACTAGATATGGTGCTACATACACTTATCATCATAGTGGGAAAATTGTATCCATACATTAGTTTTCATTCCTCACCCTCATAACGTGTACATCATCTCAGACTATTTGGGAAAGGTAATTAACTATGTGCATACATTGCTGGTAAAACCAAAGGGGTATCCATACATTAGCTTTCATTCCTCAGGGTAAAACCTATTTGGGAAAGGATAATATGTGCATACATTGCTGGTGGGGAGAGGGTAAAACCAAAGATAATGGGTACAGTGCGCCAGCTATGACCGGAAGTATGTACAATCGGATATTATCCTGTTGCTCTCTTTTTGTATCTTTGTGACTGAGTGGACATAAGGTTTGCCAGGTATCTCACTGATCAAACGAAGAAATCGCCAATAATACTAGGAATTCTTTATTTCATCAAGAAAAGCCAAATGAGATTTATAATCTATATATCTGTTGTCAAAAAATTAAAAATAAGATATTTTATTTTCAAAGAGGATAACAATCTCGTGAACAATGCTTTTTTCAACTTTATTTAAAAGCTAAGAGTAATTTGATTCGAGAGAAAATCTTTGTTACTTTTTGCCTTTTCTTAATTCGAGGCGAAGTAAATATGAACACGTATTGTGTGAGTAGAGTGACAGTTGAAGAACACTAGATTTAATAAATTCTATTTTACGACATTTCCTTCGAGCCGTTATCTTAAATTGTATAAAATTGTATTCCTAAAAAAAAAAGAGCTCAAATAAAACCTTTGGGAGTTGCGACTTTTTCCCATGGCAGGAATTAATTTGTACGTACTGTATATCTATCCTAGCTGGAAAACTATTTTTTTTCCAGCGGCCTAAATGCAGCGAGCCCTGGACATTTCAAATACAAAAGTCTGTATGTTTCAATTGGCGGCAGACGCTAATTGAAGATGCGACTACAATGGTATATAATATTCTTTGGGAATAATCATAATTTTCGTAGACGGTTAGAACATTATTTTTGACACTTCGTTCTACCTCTGTCTGAGAGAGAGAGAGAGAGAGAGAGAGAGAGAGAGAGAGAGAGAGAGAGAGAGAGAGAGAGAGAGAGACAGAAAAAACAAATGATCATCATAACACATTGAAAACGAGAGGGACTCAACGACGTAATCTTCATCATATCAAAGTGAAACCATTCTGAAGACACAAATACTCTCTCTCTCTCTCTCTCTCTCTCTCTCTTGATTTTTATATTGTGCCTTTAAAACTTGTTTGTAGCTGTATGCCTTTATTTACTTTTTGTTAACGCAACTGTTTGCTTCATAAATATGCGACATATGCTATCATCGTTACAAACTTCGTGTCGGTTATTCCATTTCATATAATATAATTTAAGAGAGAAAAAAAACTTTTTGACTGCAATCGAAAGGTGAAGAGGCAGATTTTTGTGTGCATTCTTCGTTTCATCATCTTTTTCAGAGAAACTTCATCCTCCTTTTTGGTTAGCTCATTTGGAAACATTTAATTGTTTTCTTTCGGAATCTTTTAGTGTCAGTGATTTTGGCGCTATGACAGATTTCACGAAGCACACACATTCTTAATTCATTGACGTTTCCTTTCATCTCTCATAAATTCTAAGTTTTCGGTTGTACCTCTTAGTTGTTACTGATTTTTCTTTTAACAATTAACAAGAAACCTCAAATAATAGGAAGAAAATGAAAACTGGATTACATCGTTAAAGATTCACCTCGTGATGTTTTTTTGGCCAGTTATTATTCAGAACAGCGATACTTTATGATTTTATCTGAGGATTATACTGGTCATTAGAGATTGTCTCAAGGTTTCGTATTGTGACTGACCTGAAACCTTCAACTTACATTTGCTATTAACGGAGTAGAGCAAAGTATATGGCGTTGCAACTGAATATAATTAAGCTATTAACATAATCATCATTACTCTCACTGCTGATTCAGTGTAATTATTCTTGTTGACTATTTGGTTTTCTATTACAGGAAAAATACCGCCATCATCTTTGTGTAAATATTTTTTCGGAAATATATTTCCGTCAAATGAAATTCTGTGTTATGTATGTCATTTCCGGAGCTGTTATAGAAGGTTCTGCATGACCCAAGAGTATAATTGTTAACAGAAGACGCCGTCTCTCATTCCTCGAAATTGATAACCCTAATTGCGATGCATTATTAAGCCCATTAATCAAAAGCCTCAATTACACACTCACAGACCAAGAGCTTTGTCCCTTCAGAAAATAATGGCTGACATTATAGTGCCTCCTTCCACCTACTGCACAAAGCCTTTTCAGGACTTCCCATATGTCAGTCAGGGAAGAAAATCTAGTTTATGCCCGTAATATGAAAATAAGGGCGTAGACAAAATACATAAAGAAAGATGATGAAAATGAAGACAATGAGAGAAAATTAGTTAAATCTTGTACCATTTGTTTGTTTTCATTCTCACTACGAACTTCATTTCTGCTTTTTTTGTATTACATCACTTTGAAAAACTGCGATAAAACGAGATTATTTTTTTTAATGTTATTTTTACCCATAGTAGCCTGGAAACTTCATCGCTGATGGTTGTGGTGCGTAATTTACCTTAAGATATATTAGAAAAATTGTTACGCAATAAGTCCCTGATAAGTTAAAAAAGAATTTGATACCTCGCCCCGCTCAAGATTCTTGTCAGTTTTAAAGTGTATTTAATTTAATCGTAAATGGTACCGTTCATTTTTATGGCTGTTTTTTATTACTTGAAATTTCACATTAATAATCCATCAATTCTGACTGCCAGCCATTAATTCCCGAATCAGGTTTAACACAAGATTGTCCCTTTAACATAATGAAGTTAAAAATCCTTTTTCATTCGCAGGACTAAGATACAATTGTGTGCTTTCGATCACAACTTATCCCTTGGTCTACTTTAAAAGCAACGAAGCAGTACCCGAAAAGTCAAGCCTCTTGAACACCGTATTTATCGATGAGGAAAAATGAGTTCCAATGTCTCGGTTGCATTGTTGGTCAATGAAGGTATAGGTAGGGAAGGTACATAGTGAACACTGTATTTTTTGTAAATTTCTTGTTTTCCATTGGCAGCATATTTGCCTTGGTTGCTTAATGTCTTTTTTTATTATTATTGATTTGGCTCTTTGTCTCCTCAATTTCAGCTTCAGATTCTAGGTGGTGATAGAATGCTGATGGAATGGATTAAGGAATCTCAAGAAGTAGGAGCCCAGGTGTGCGCCTTTTTTTTTCATTAAACATTCTTGAACATTCTTGTGCTATACAGTCTTGAACATTCTTGCACTATGCAGTCTTGAACATTCTTGTGCTGTAAGGTCTTGAACATTCTTGTGCTATACGGTCTTGAATATTCTACCACTATGTGGTCTCGAACATTCTTGTGTATATATACGGTCTTGAACATTCTACCACTATGTGGTCTCGAACATTCTTGTGCTATACAGTCTTGAACATTCTTGTGCTATACGGTCTTGAACATTCTACCACTATGTGGTCTCGAACATTCTTGTGCTATACAGTCTTGAACATTCTTGTGCTATACGGTCTTGAACATTCTACCACTATGTGGTCTCGAACATTCTTGTGCTATACAGTCTTGAACATTCTTGTGTTATACGGTCTTGAACATTCCACCACAATGTGGTCTCGAACATTCTTGTGCTATACAGTCTTGAACATTCTTGCACTATGCGGTCTTAACATTCTTGTGCTATACAGCCTTGAACATTCTTGTGCTATACGGTCTTGAACAATCTAGCACTAAGCGGTCTTGACCATTCTTGTTATACAGCCTTGAACATTCTAGCCCTATTCAGTCTTGAACATTCTTGCGCTATGAAAATCAACGTTAAGAACCACGGAGGAGATATTTGTTTCCTTCAATTGTTTTTGTAAACTAAAACACTATATTTTATTAGTAAAAAGCGTGAAAGTTTCCTACATACGAGGCTATCAGTCGAGAAACATGCCAAGCGCCAAAGCGCCATCCTGGGTCAAAGTATTTTTTAATTTAATTTATTATATTTTAAAAATGGCACTTGGCATGTTTCTCGACTGAAAAGCTCAATTTATAATAGTTTTGTGCTACCTGAAATGCCCAAATAAAAAATGATGGCCATTCAATAATATAGGTTGAAAAGTTTATCTTCACTGTAATAGAAGTTTCATCTATTCTCCTAAAAAAAAATTCCTTGCAGAAAAGTGCCTAGTAATTCAGGATTTCGTAAAATCATTCTTTTTCATTTACAACAAATAGAGGAATTACATGACCCACACTCCAATACTTTCTCCGACCAATAAGAATTGAGTTACAGAGCTTTGAACACTCTCTCAGTATTTGACGGAGAAATAAGAATTTCAAATCTACAGAAAACAGAAAAAAAGACATTAGGCAGCCAAATTAAAAATATTTCTATTGAAAAACAAGAAATTTACAAGAAAATACAGAATGTACAACTGTATATATCTTCGCCACCCAATACTAGCCTCGTAACAAGGGAGGGAAGACAATGGGATGCTGAACTACCTAACAATGCAACCGATACTTTTGAACTCTTTTTTTTTTTTCTTCTTCTTCTTTTCGATGAGCAGGTACTACTTCGTTGCTTTTGATATATACTAGTGTATAAGTTGTGTTTAAAAGTACACAAGGTATTTAACGTCATTGTGTTAAAGGGGCAGTCTTGCGTTACATTTGACTCGGAAAATAACGAGTGAAAATCAGAACTGGTGATATTAAAGTGGTTATTCAAGTTATAAAAAAATCATATAAATGAACGGTACCATATATATATGATTAAATTGACAGCACTTTCAAAAGTATCGAGAATTTTAAGCCGGATCTACATGCGAAGTATTAAGAGTCTAATTGAACAATAAATGGTAATGGATTTTGTTCAGAGGCTTGCTGCCTAACTGAACAGTTATATTTTAAAATGTTTCCAATATTATGAAAAGTAAATTACTCACCAAAAATCAATGATAAGGTTTAAGGTTAATATGGGAAAAAATATCAGTTCCAAAAACAATCTCGTTTTTCAGAGTTACATAATTCAAAATCTAGTCATCAAGTTCTTAAAGAAAATGAAAACAAACGAATATTACAAGAATTAACTCCTATAGTCTTTTATGCTCCATTTTCACAATCTTTCTTCATCCATTGCGTCCACAACCTCATTCTCATATTCCGGCCATAAATCAGATTTTCTTCTCAGGCGACAGATGCGGAATCCCGGAAAGGCCTCATGAAATGGGCGAAGGGAAGCACTGTAATGTCAGCTATTATTCACTGGAGGGACAAAGCCCTCGGTCTGTGAGTGTGTAATTGAGGCTTTTGATTAATGGCCTTAATAATGCACCACAATTAGGGTTATCAATTTCAAGAGAGTAAGAGATGGCGTCTTCTGCTAACGAATAAACGCTCGGGTTATACAGAACCTTCCATCAAAAAGCATGACTAGCACAGCTCTGGAAGCGATATAGTGACGAAAATATATTTTTGGAAAACTAGTTACACAAAGATGAAGGCGGTGTTTTTCAAGAAATAAAAAGGAAAATAATCAACAAGAAAACTTACACTAAATCAACTGTAAAAGTTATAATGATCATAATATTTTACGCTGTATTTGCTTGTGATGCCATATACTGTTATTACTCCGTTTTTATTCACTGTTTATGGAAAATAGCGCGAGCAAACAATTTAGGATAAAGTTTTCATGTCAGTCACAATAAGACAACCTGAAATGATCTCTAACGACCAGTGAATTCCATATCAATTACCCTCATTGGCATTCAAATTGCATCTTTATGAATTCTATCATAAAATTTTTCTCGGTACACGTATGCTACCTGGAAGATACCACAAGAATGAAAGGGCCATGATGTTACTTTGTATACCAAGGAATGCATATGTCGGGATAATGATTGAGAAACAAGAAAAGGAGGATGTCATAAGGACTGCTCTAAGAAGCAAAGCGTGGATTTAGACAAGGAAGAAGGTATATGGATCGTGTTTGTTATGGAACAGCTATTTAAAAAGAAAGCTTGAAAGTAAAGGGGGAAGGTTGTATGTTACATACATCGATCTTGTACAAGCTTATGATAGTAATGATAAAATGAAATGAGATGCATATTGATGATGTTTGGATGATTGTAACTTTTGATGATCGAAATGATGCGTGTTATAATATGCTGACTGGGGACTGAGACAGGATGTGTATTTCCATTGCTATTCATTATACTCATGAATTGTGTGATGAATAAGTCTAAAAGTGAAGTCAGATGTAAGTGCGATGGTTGTGAATGAAGTGCGAATAGCTGCACTCAGAAGAAAGTGAAGAAAAACTACAAACACTCTTGAAAGATGTAATAGTCTTTCATTTCTAAGACAAGATTCATCCATTCTTCTCAAAAAAATACCATTTCCTTTTAGGAAGCGCTTAGTAATTTAAGAAGTCACAACATTTTTTTTGTTTACAACAAACAGTGGATACTAGATGACTTGCACTCCAATATTTTTACTGACCAATAAGAACAGGGTTACAAAACAAAGAGGAAACTTGATTTTTATGGGAGAAATAAGACTCAAATTAACATAAAAAAAGATATTAAGAGGCCAAACTAAAACCATTGTCAGTGAAAAACAAGAACTTCACAGGAAAACACAGAAGGCACTCTATATCTTATACTATATCTTCAGCGATAAACACGAGCGTCGTTACAAAAGAGGACAATGCGATGGTGGAATACTTTTACTTGTTTCCTCTTCTAGTTAACCAGATAAGGATCGAGAGGCTTAACTTTTCAGTTGCTGCTTTGTTGCTTTTGATGCATACTACGGTATAAGTTGTAATCGGAAATACAAAAGTGTACTGCAATTCTGCCAACAGAAAAGGAGGTTAAGGGGGCGATCTTTTGTTAAATATGATCCGGACGATAACGACTGAAAACTCACAATTAGTGATTACTACAGTGATATTTCAAGTAAAATAAAATTCATATAAATGAATTATACTATTTGTGATTAAACTTACGACATGCAAAATTGTCAGGAATTTTAAGCTGGATCTGCGTGCGGAGTATTAGATTCTAATTGGATAATAAATGGTAAAGAATTTTGTTTATGGTTACTAGCGGTTTATTGCGTAATTGCATTGCCATCGTTCACAGCTTTTCTAATATTACTTTAGGTAAATAACTCAAAATAAAAATAAGCGACAGGGTTCTAGTTTAATATGGGAAACCTCTCAGTTACAAAAATCATCTCGTTTTCTCAGTTTTTTAACGTTATATGATACAAAAATAAGAAATTCAGTTGTGGCGAAAATGAAAACAAATTATGACTTATAAGAAATAAGTAATTTTCTCTCAGTTTCAACATCCTTCTTCATCCATTGCGTCTACACCGTCATTCTCATATTATGGCCATAAATTAGATTCTCTTCCCCAGGAGTGACAGGTGGGGAGTCCCGGAAAGGCCTCATGAAATAGGCGAAGGGAAGCACTATAATGTCAGCCATTATTCACTGAAGGGACAAAGCTCTTGGTCTGTGGGTGCGTAGCTCGGGCTATTGATTAATGGGCTTAATAATGCTTCACAATTAGGGTTATCAATTTCTAGAGAATGAAAGACGGCGTCTTCTGGTAACGAACCAACACCTTGGTCATGCAGAACCTTCTATCAGAAAGCATGACTAGCACAGTTCCGGAAGAGGCATACGTGCACATATCACAGGAACATATTGAAGAAACGACATTTCTGGAAAATAGTTATACGGAGACGAAGGTGGTATTTTTCAAGCAATAGAAAAGAAAATAATCAACAAGCATAATTACACTAAAACAACAGTAAAAGTTATAATGATTATATTAAAATTTTACGTTGTATTTAGTTGTAATGCCATATATTCCATTTTTATTCACTGTTTACGCAAAATAGCGGGTAACAAATGTAAGATAAAGTTTTCCCGTCAATCAAAATACGACAGCTTGAGATGATCTCTAACGACCAGTAAAATTCTCAGCCAAAATCGTAAAATATCACCGCTCTGAATAATAACCGACCATTAAATATCACGAAGTGAATGTTTTATGATGTGATCCATTCTTCACTTTCTTTCTATTATTTAAGATTTGTTGTCGATTTGTTGTGTATTTTGAAATCATGTCACAGCGCCAAAATCACTGACACTAAAAAAATTCCGGGAGAAAACAATTAAATGTTTCCAACGGAGCTTACAAAAAAAGGGGGGGGGGATGAAGTTCTGAGAAAAAAGGACGAAAAGAAGAATGCAAAACAAAATCCAGCAGCTTTACTTTTCGATTGCCGTCAAAAACAATTTTTCACTTTCCTAAACTGCAGTAACCTATATGTAATAGAAATACCGACACGAATTTTTTAATGATGATACCATATGTCGCATATTTATGAAGCAAACGGTCGCGTTAACAAACATTAAAAAAGGCATACAGTTACAAAACAGTTTTTAAGGCAAAATACAATTTCAGATTCTTTACACAGAGAGAGAGAGAGAGAGAGAGAGAGAGAGAGAGAGAGAGAGAGAGAGAGAGAGAGAGAGAGAGCATTTTGTGTCATCTGAATGGTTTCCCTCTAATGGGATAAATATTACCTCGTCAAGTTCCTCTCGTTTTCAACAGTACTGTATAATGATACCCATTTTGACTGGTTATGGATCGCTCACGTTTGCTCTCTCTCTCTCTCTCTCTCTCTCTCTCTCTCTCTCTCTCTCTTTCTCTCTCTCTCAGACAGAGGGAGATAGAGAAATGTGTCAAAAATAGTCCTCTAACAGTCTACAAAAGTTATAATCATGACCATTGTAGTCGTATCTGCAATTAGAGTCTCCCACCCACTGAAACATAAAACTTTCGTTCTTGAACAATTCGACGAAAACAGAACAGAGATGAAATTCCTAGGAATCGGTTCATATAAGTTGTTGGGAAAAAAAAATTTCCAGCTAGGATGATTTACGAACAAATTAATTTCTGTCATGGGAAAAAGGCGCAACTCCCAAACGTTTTATCGGGACTGTTATCTTTTACCAAGTACAAGACCGTTTCATTTTACACACTTTCTGCAATTTCATGTAACGGCTGAAAAGAAATTACGTAAAATGGAATTTATTTAATAAGGCGTTCTCCCAACTGTCAACAACTTTACAATGCTTGTTCATATATTTTTCGCCTCCAAAAGTAAATGAAGGCAGGCTGTCTCTACTATGAAATTACTCTGAGCATTCATATAAAGTTCACAATAAAATAATATTGTCTACGAGATTATTATCCTCTTTTAAAATACAATTATATAATTAATTTTTTGTCAACATTTATAAATTTTAACTCTCATTTTGGCATTTCTTGCTGAAATAAAGAATTACTAGTATTATTGATAACTCCTTCGTTGAAGAGTCGAACCACTGACCAGTGAGAGACACCTGGCCAACATCTCGTATATCCATTCCATTACAGAAGAAACTTAAGGAGAACAATCAGATATGCGACTGCACATACTTGTGGTTTTAGCTTGTCCACCTTATCTCGTTAATTCTCCTCCCCAGAATCTGAGATGACGAACACATCAGATAATGAGGGTGAGGAATAGAATCAAATATAGTGTGCCTACTATGATATTATGTACATTCAGTAGGACATCTTGTTTCTCTCCTTCTGTGCATTCAGCAACTGAGTTTGTAATAATGATGGCCGGTTGCCTTACTGGTCAGCAGCTCAAACTACCAATAATGAGATCGCCTTCTGATAAAATTACTACGAATAAAATAATTGTTTTAGTTATGGAAATGCACAAAAACACCTTTCCAAGTTCAACAAGGAACATTTCTGAAAGAAAATACTTTTAAGGAGCGTGTAAAACGAACCGGACGGCCGCTGTCGTTCAAGAGTGACGGCAGAGAAAATTAGCAAATCCTGGGTTTTGTGCCATGGGGAATATGGAATGCCTGTAACTCATAGTCCAGTACCATAAATGAATGGCAAATGTCTTCCCGAGAGGTCATTTTCAGTGTTCGTCCTTGTAAAAAGTGATTACATGTGATTATAAAAGTATGTAACAACCATACGAATTCAGCGCTATGTTGATACCCGAATGGATAAGAATCAACTCGAACCCAGGAAGGGTTATCGCTGAAATTTCTTTTGATTTTTTTTTTTTTTTTTTTTTTTGAACGTACCCAAGGAAAATATTATTATTTTCCGAATAAAAGTTTGCCTGTCTTTAGGACTTTCCATCCCAACTTCACATAATAATAATAATAATAATAATAATAATAATAATAATAATAATAATAATAATAATAATAATAATAATAATAATAATATCAGAATTTAAGCAATTGTCAAATAAAAATGCTGAAGTAACATAAAACCAACAGAATACCTAGTAAATATAGTCAGAGAGAGAGAGAGAGAGAGAGAGAGAGAGAGAGAGAGAGAGAGAGAGAGAGAGAGAGAAATAACAGACATGGGTCTGTAAATATGTAACACTTAAAACTAACATTAACCTTGAAATGAATATATACAGTACAGACAATTTTCACCGGACAGTCGGGATTACAGTGTCCTTAATCCACCAATCCAGGGTTTCCAAAAAAATGGCCACACTTTCCCGGAAGCAAAGTAAATCCATTGTTTATCTAGGATTTCCCCGTGTTTTTTCAAGCTGGGATTATTCATCACCTGTTTAATTCTTCCAGTCGGAAACGCTGTCACAAATAAAAGTTTTTGTTCTCATCCAGAATTTTCAGTAAAAGAATAAAAAATGTTTTTGCTGGATTATCCTTAGAGTGTCACGTCTACGATCGACAAAAGCATCACTGAATATAGCCCCTAATTTCAGCTTGAACGACCATCAAGGAACCTAGGAATACACAGTTCTGAGGTCTGTAGTTTCCTCAGCGATTAAGTTTCACCCTTCTTGATTTACTCGGCCTGGGCTAGAAAAAAAAGTATATCTCAGGTTAACCAGACCACTGAGCTGATTAACAGCTCTCGTAGGGCTGGCCCGAAGGATTAGATTTATTTTACGTGGCTAAGAACCAACTGGTTACCTAGCAACGGGACCTGCAGCTTATTGTGGAATCCGAACCACATTATGACGAGAAATGAATTTCTATCACCAGAAATAAATTCCTCTAATTCTTCATTAGCCGGTCGGAGAGTCGAACGCTGGGCATTAGTCACGTCATATAGACCTTTCCTCGAAAAAAATATCTAAGGTGATCCTGTGGCATATAGCATCATCGGACAGAGCGTAGTTAATGTGAAGCTGTTATCACGAGCTCATAAAAATAATCCAGAGTGATATTATGGACTGTCCTTAAACCCTGGACTTTATATATTTCAGAATGGAAAGTAATGCGCAAAACAATCGGGTAAAGGCATAGAAAAATGATGACATTATTTACTACAGTGAAGTATAGTCCCATTTTGGAAAAGCCTGAATGAGAATAAAGTAATGCCAGAAATAAATCTAGATTAGGAAATTACTTGTCACGAAAGCACGCAAATGGAAAAGCTAAGCGGGTGGAAGCTTTCAGTGGCAACACCACCTAAACACTAAAGTAGCTAAATAGAAGCTGAACTTTGTGACGCACATATAAAAAAAGAAATGTCAAATAAGCCGTCGGAAAATTAAATCATTGGAATCAAGGACGCGTTCACGAGAACAATAACTCTACCATGAATACTACAAGAATTTTTAGTATATCATCACATGATATAACTGACGAGAAAGATAAACTGCTATAACTTGAGCTAAATTAAGGCTAAATATTTTGAAGAAAGCTGTTAACGATATAAAGAATAACTTCTTAGCGTATTTTCCGTGAAAATATGCTAAGAAGGATACTAATTACCATGCATTTTCGAAGTTCCAGGAAATGGATAATCCTGTCTCGAAGAAAATTCCTCAACTAAAAGTACACATCCTTCTCCCGATTCCATTAAGACTATTGAATTTGTAAGATTACTAATGACCGAATGAAGAAGAAAATAACTTTCAATGTTTCATCTCCCAATCCTCTTCAACTCCTGGAAAAGAAATGCCTAGAGAAATCAGTGGGAAGCATCTGAGCCGAACTTCCACATTCTCTTCATTGACGCAGCGATCACCCTCTGCAAGAGCAAGTTCCTCAAGAGATTATTCACGAGATGACAACAGTGGAGATATTAAACATTTTATTCAATATCAGGATGTTTCATCTAACAAGAGGTGGTTCCAGGTTAGAAAAAAAAATGCAACAGTCACTGCCAAATTTATATTTTATATTTTTAGTCTTCTTGACTAAACCATCTCAACGCTCTCTATTCAAGCCACTCATGTACACTAACCGTTTTACCACCTCTACGTAACTCCTTATTTCTCATCTTTTCAGTTTTTCTTATAGCACTTACAACATGCAAACCTTTCATCTCACCAACTATAACCTGTTATCTTTCATTCGTATCCACCATCATAATTTACTTCCATAAAGGAATATTGGCTCAGCAATCCGTTCAAACCTTCCTTCCTTTGCTTCCACTGACATTAAAGGCCTCCTCCCAAACTTTTGCACACATATCTTGCCTTCAACACCACACTCAACTACACTCAAAATCCCATGCCTTCATATCTTATTCTTCGTCTGTTTCTTATTTTCTTCAATAGTATCTAAGTGACTGTAGACTCAGATCCTCCAGCTTTTTAAAGACATTCACACCACACATTGTTGCAAGGAAGTTAATACTTTTCTTTTCCATTAGTCTTGGGAGAACAGGGTCATCTACCAGTTAGGAGCATTTCCCTCCACATATAAAGACATACACAAACATACGTACATATATATATACACACATATATGTGTGTACTGTACTGTATATATCTATAAATATATATATATATATATATATATATATATATATATATATATATATATATATATATATATATATATATATATATATATATATATATATATATATATATATATATATATATATATATATATATATATATATATATATATATATACATACATACATACACATATAGGCTTCAATCAACGTTGCAAAACTCGAGTAAAAATGTTTACAATAAATTTCTCATTCAAAAACCTAGACCATCAAGATAATCTGCACAGCAAACACTCCTGGGAGAATGTGGCTACCATTACTTAGCACACAGACAAAAACGAACTCGGTAATCTGTCTCCTACGTACTCACATAATACCATCTTCACTCATTATTTAGGAAAAATATAATTTTACTACTGTGCGCTTGTATGTAGTCAGATATTCGCATACTCACATTTCTTGTGACTGTCAAGAACTCCGTTAGATAAGTGCTTCAAATTTTTACCCACCCACATAATATTCTAAAGTTTTACATTTTAATTATATAAATCATGAATTAACTGAACACACGCACAAACACACATACAAAGATAATAAAGACTAAAGTCGGCTTTCCAGCGACAAAAGTTAAACAACAATGGGTTTGGTCAATAGTAAGAATCTGCCACAAATTTTACTTTTATTTCATAAAATATCTTACACGAGAAATAGCACGGAAAAGCGATTCAGGTCTTTTCATTGACCTGTAAATATATTTTCTCAGATTCTCTGCAACAACATCTTAAAGAATCATTTAATGAGTGTTAAATAAAAAAAAAAATCGAAAAATCAAGCATACAGAATACACTGCTATTTCTGAGACCCAGGGAATGAAAAGCGGTGCAACAAATTTGGAAAAGGTCTGTTCAAACGGTAAATACTCCAGATATTCTGAAACTTTGGCTGAATCAAACGGAAGCCGCAGACTTGTGGGGTTTTGGGTAAATAAATAGAACTCGAAACAGGAACGTTTACAAAATGCAAATGAATGGGACTCACTTGTTTTTATTTGGAAACGGAAGTAGTTTCGGAATAAATTAAACAAAAGCATTTTTGAATGAAATCGTTCCGGTTTGAAATAGATTGATGACAATCACCACTTTATAACTATTTCATCACAGAATTGCAACGCAAATTGAATGTAGGTAAAAGGGATAGTCTTTTTGCAGAAACGGCAAGCCGCTGCAATAAGAGAGAGAGAGAGAGAGAGAAAGTATATCCCTCCCACGTAACTGCACGACCTTATCAAGAGCCGTTTCTGTTTTCCTTTGGCAGCAGCAGAAGACTGACAGCAAACAAAAACCGCAACGCAACATTTTAACATTTTCACAATAAAACTTGTAAATAAAACTAGAAAAGCAAAGAGCTTGTGAAGAACACCTTGATCATAAATTCAAAAGCTCTATTTTTTTTATTGTAATTGTTGATCCTCAGAACTACAGATGAGACCTCACCACACAGGAAAACCAGATACAAAATGTATGCTTAGAGTGCGTACTTGCAAGTTCACTTTAAATACAAAAAGAGAAAATAATAATAACAAGGTCATTCTGGAACTAACCATTTATTTTCATTCTGTCGACATTCACGAAATGTAAAAATTTTAGTTTTTCCAAAAAAAAGAATAAAAGAATATTACATGTATACAGTATAACTGACAAGTTCAGTCAGCTTTCCCAAATATAAAATGCAGACTTCCACTGTAATATACACAGTAATGACCTCTATGAGGCAAACGTGAGTCTTTCATTATCTTTGCGAGCAAATACAACAGGAAGAAACCCCATCTGGTGTACAAGACTGGAATCATAAGGTGCCCATTTGTTCACTAATTGCATTGAAACTCTAATACCTTTGCCCTTTATTGAACCATTAGAGTGGGCTGCTTCCAATTCCCCTACAAGTTTACCTGGCCATGTCATTCTTTTATGCTAATTGCATCATACCTTTTCTTGCAAACGGGGTTAAGGGCACACCATTTCAAGAAACGCTCAAGTGGTTTTTCTCAGATATTGCGCTTTTCAGAATTTCAATGTTGGGGCAAAGAAACAGCCATCAAGATATAATACACTCAAGGAAAAATGTTTTACTTGATAAGGTTTCAAGCTAACTATAAACAGAATTTGCAATACAGGTAATAATTATCTTACTGATAATGATATCAAAGGAATTTTCACTATCTCAAGCTTGTCAATAATTATTGTCGATAAACTGTATTCCCAAGAAGACTTCATAGATAATTTCAAGAACAAGATTTTAGACATCATTAATGGGAACTTCGCAAGAGGAAAACAGCTTTTTAAACAGAATTAATTTTAACGATGAAACTTCATAAACACTAAGAATTTCAGTTATACTTCACGAACTCAAATTAATTCAAGGTAAATAAGCAATAACAGAGAGAGAGAGAGAGAGAGAGAGAGAGAGAGAGAGAGAGAGAGAGAGAGAGAGAGAGAGAGAGAGAGAGAAATATCTCTTCACGATCTGATCAAGACCTATTCCTGTTTCCCTTTGACAAAAACAGAAAGAACTGAAGGAGTACAGAAAACGCAAAGCGAGATTCCAATAATTTAACAATAAAACCCTTATAAAACTATAGAGAAAAAGAGCTTGTGAAGTACAAGTTGAGCAAGAATTTACCAACTCCATTCTTTTTGTTTTTTGCTCCTGAGTGAACTCAGAGATAGAACTCACCACACAGCAAATAAAAATAGAAAATGTAAAGCTTAGAGTTTGTATTACCACATTCATTTAAAAAGGAAAAAGTAATAATAATATAAGCTAGGTCCCCTGAGACCTAACAGTGTATTTTCGTTCATCCGAAATTCGCATAAATGTACAAATTTTCGCTACTCCACGAGAAAATAAAGGAATGTTATCTCTATACAGCATAACTGACACGTTCAGCCAGCTTTGCCCGGCATAAATGCAGACTCATAATGTAACGTACACAGTAATAATCTCTACGAGGCAAACGTGAGTCTTTTATTTTAACTGAGAAGTAAGAACAAGAGGAAGAAACCCCATCTGGTGCCCAGCCATTTGTTCACTAATTGCATGAAGAGTCTAATACCTCTGCCCGTAAATGAACCATTAGGGTGAGCTGCATCCAACTGCCCAGCAAGTTTATCTGGCCATGCCATTCTTTTGTGTTAACTGCTTCTCATACCTTTCCTTACAAACGCTGTTAAGTGTACAGCATTTCAAAAAACACTTTTCAGCAATTCAATGTCGAGGGCAAAGAAACGGCGCTCAAGATATAATACATTCTTAGCAGAATTTTCAATTTGCCTAAGCTATGAACCTAATCATGCACAGATCCTAAATTGTAATTATTAATAATTTCATTTTGTATTCCCAGTTTTAACACTAATCACGCACAGATCCTAAATTGTAATTATTAATAATTGTAACTATTATTGTATTCTGAGTTTTACTACACACACACACATATATATATATACACATAGATACTGTATATATATATGAATTTCATGTAATTCCACCTTCTTATCAAAAGCTATTCCTGTTCCCTTTGACAAATGCAGAGAGAAGAAAAGGCAAACAAAGCACGCAACGCGAGATTCCAACAATTTCACAATAAAACTCTCTTACAAAACTCCGGAGACAAAGAGCTTGTGAAGTACTCGTACATGTTGAGCAAGAATTTACCATCTCCATTTTTAAAATTTTTGCTCCTGAGTAAACTGAGATACAATTTACTAAATAGCATACACACTATGAAAATGTAAGACTTAGAGAGCGTAATTCCACATTTATTTAAAATAAAGTAGTGAAAATAACCATGTATTTCCATTCAGTGGACATTCACGTAAAGGTAAAAATGTTCGATATTCCAAAAGGAAAAAGAATATCACCTGTACACAATTACCTGACACGATCAGCCACCTTTCCCGGCAAAAAAAAAAATAAGGCAGACTTCCATTTTAACGTACACAGTAATGACCTCTATGAGGTAAACGTGAGTCTTGTATTGTCTTTAGGAGCAAAAACAAGAGGAAGAAACCCCATCTGGTGTACAAGACTGGGGTCATAAGATGCCCATTTGTTCACTAATTGCATTGAAAGTCAAATACTTCTGCCCATTAATGAACCATTAAGGTGGTCTGTTTCCAGATGCCATGCAAGTTTATCTGGCCACGTCATTCTTTTATGCTAATTGCATCATACCTTTTCTTGCAAACGGGGTTAAGTGCGATTTTTCCCAGAAAATACGCTTTTTAGAATTTCCATTTTGGAGACGAACGAAGATATTGCCATCAAGGTACAATATATTCTTTGGAAAATCTTTATGTGACTAAGGTTTAAAGCTAATCTCAAATAGAATCTGAAATAAATTATTAATATTTAACTGACATAACATAAAATGAATTTTCAATAACTATCGATAAATCGTACACCTACAAGGAATATCTATTATTTCAAGAGCAAACATTTATATGTCATTGGTGGGACCTTCTTAAGAAGATAACAAATACTTAAATTAATAGGGATTATTTTTGTGACGAACCTTCAAAGTCCTAAAGAATTTATGTTGTCGCTGGCCGGCCAATTAATTCAAGGTGAATGAGCAACAATATTTCATGAATCAATTGTTATTCTATATTATTGAACACGCGTGTTTTATTGTTATATTTTAGATGACTTTCATGGATATTAATTTGTTTCATGTTGGCATGGACGGAAATATGCCAAAAAGTATGGCAATGCGAAAGAAGGTCGATATGATCATTCCTGACACCAAGGATGTTACGTACCAAACGGAAGCTTGGACCAAGGTGCCTTCATTCTCGCATATTCATATAGGCTCATGGGGAGCACATCAAATCCATTACACAAATAACTATTTACTCCTATCGTGCACAGCCTCTCCCGTTTCTTGCATATTAAGGTCTTCCTTTTCTGATACTCATTTCATTCCGTATATCAAACCCTGTCTGGGTGTGTCGCAATTTCTTTGTGACAACTCTGAATTATACACACGCATCTATAATCTATCGTCGTCCAATCTTTCCACTAACCTAACCTTCTAAAAACACACATTTCACCTATGCTAACCATTTTACCACTTCTATATAACTCTGCACTTCTTACCCTATCAATTCTTCTTACACCCCACATATTATTCAAGAAGTTCACCCTGTTTGCATACGACCTCCAACTTCAATTCCACTAAGGAGAAACAGCTCCTTCATGTATTCTCACCAAGGTCTCTCCCCAGAATTTTGCCCAAACTCTGCTACCTTTCGTGCTTCATCTACACAATGATTCACCTCTTCTGCTATATTTGCTCCCATCCATATTTACATTCATTGCTCCATCTTCCTTAAATTTAACCTCTTCCTCAAATATAACCTCGACTCTCTAATCTTGCAAACATTTTCAAAATCCTTCACAAGCTTTTGTATTTTCTCTTCTCTATTCCCAATCAGTACCTTGTTATTGAAACCATCAAGTATTCCCACTACATTTACAACCCTTTCTCTCATCACACAGTTGCATCTATATTTAATTTCCGTTTTCTAATGGTCTGCTTAACTTTCCTTATAAAGATATTTAACATGGAGATAAAAACATATGGCTCAGACCCACAGTTCTGCAAACCAGTACCTCATTTGTTTTCATAATTTATTGTATGCTTCATTATCATTATGAAAACTTCGAATTGCTCTGAACAAGTTATCTTCTATATCATTTATCCTCACTGTCATCCAAACTGTAGCTTTAGGAATCCTACCATAAACTTTTTCTATCACCATGTATGCCACCTGGAAGATACTCCAAGGATCATAAGGCCATGATGTTACTCATTACGCAAAGGAATGTACATGCTAGGATAATGACTGACAAGGCAAAAAAGGAGGATGGCAGGAGGGTTGCCTTAGGAAGTCAAAGTTTGAAAGTAAAGGGAAAAAGCTGTGTTGCATAAATGTACCTTGTAAAAACTCATGACATTAATGAGATAGGTGCAAAGAGTTGTATGTTGATGATGTTGGGGCGATCATAACTTTTTTATGAATGAGGTGATGCGTGTTACAGTATGTAGACTGGGGAGTGACTGGATTGGTGTGAAAGTGAGACTTAGACAGGATGTGTATTTTCACTGCTATTTAATATACACATGGATGGTATGATGCAGGAAGTCTGAAAAGTGATGTCAGATGTAGGTGCGATGGTTGTGAATGAAGTGTGGGATAGCTGATGCCTGTTTCACATTATACATTACTCTCAGAACAATGTAAAGTGAAACTGCAGAAACTTGTGAGATATGTGATGGTCTATCATTACTAAGACAGAACTTTCACTCATTCTTCTAAAAAAAAAACTTTTTATAAAGTGCTAGTGATCCATTTTTATAATTTTTTTGTGAAGTTTACAACAAAGTATACTGATTTATAAAGCAAGAACACTCAATATTAACAGAGAAACACGACATTCACAAGAACATACAGAGGGTACTACTGTATATACCTACGCCTCCCATATCCTAAGTTACCAACACGAGCTTCGTGATAAAAGAATGCAATTCAATGCTGGACGACCTAACTATGTAACCGAGACATTTTTATTTATTTCTTCTTCTCATTAAGTAGATACAGATCGAGAGGCTTGAGTTTTCAGGTACTGTTTCGTTGCTTTTGACGCATACTAAGGTATACTTGTGATCGAAAGTACGCAGCTATGCTGGAGTTCTTTTAACAGAAAAAGATATTTAACGTCCATATGTTAAGGCAGCAATCTTTTGTTATATGATTCTGGCAATAACGATTCAAAAATCATAACTGGTGATTATAAAAAGGGTATTTCAGGTAGAAAAAAATCTATACATATGAACGGTGCCATTTGTGATGAAAGTAACGTTATTCACGAATTGTCAACAATTGCAAGCTGGATCTATATGCGAAGTATTAGTTTCGATTTAAACAATTACTGGTAAGTAATGGGTTTTATATAGACTTATCAGAGGTTTACTGCGTAACTCCATTACCATCTTTTAGAATTTTTCCAGTATTACATTAGTTAAATTACTCACTACGAAAATATGGGTAAAAATATCAGTTAAAAAATAATCTCGTTTTCTTAGTTTTTCAAAATAATATAAGAAAATGAGTAGTGTAATCAAGTTCGTATCGAAAATGAAAACAAAAAAATTTTCTCTTATTTTCATTATTTTTCTTCACCCTTTTCGTCTATACCCTCATTCTCATATTCCGGCCATAAATTAGATTTTCTTCTCAAGGTGACAGATGGGGAGTGCCGGAAAGGCCCCATGAAATAGGCGAAGGGAAGCGCTATAATGTCAGCTATTATTCACTGAAGGGACGAAGCCCTTGGTCTGTGAGTGTGTAATTGAGGCTTTTGATTAATGGACTTAATAATGCATCGCAATTAGGGTTACCAATTTCAGGGAATGCGAGATGGCGTCTTCTGGTAACGACTAAACTACCTGAGTTATGCAGATCCTCCTAATATAAAGCATGGCTAACACAGCTCCGGAAGTGACATACATAACACAGGAGCTTATTTAATGAAAATACGTTTTTTGGAAAATATTTACATAAAGATGACGGAGGTTTTTTGGGCAATAAAATATAAGCAAATTACCAAGAATAATTGTACAAAAATCAACAGCTAAAGAAAGACTGATTATATTGATAGTTTGCTTATACAGAGTTGTAATGTCATATACTTGACTTACTCATTTTCATTCACTGTTCATCCGCAAAATGGAGCGTGAGTAAGATACGTTTTCATGCCAATCGCAATACGACAGCTTGAAATAATCTCTAATGACCAGTAAAATCCTCAGTTAAAATCGTAAAGAATCACTGCTCTGAATAATAACTGACCATAAAATATCACGAGGTGAAACTTTTAAGATATATTCCAGTCTTCATTTATGTCTAATATTTAAGACTGACTGTTGATTATTTTGAAATTTGTAAGCACTGTGAGGTATAATACAAAAAAAATAGAATTTATAGAAGATGAGAGGAAACGTAAGTGAATAAGGTATTTCAGTATATTTTGAAATCATGTCAGAGCGCAAAATCTCTGACACTAAGAAATTATGAGAGAAAATTAAACTTTTCCAAGTGAGCTAACGAAAATAAAGAAATAATACAGTTTCTCTGAAAAAATGACGAAAGGAACAATGCACACAAAAGTCAGTTTCTTCACTTTTCGACTGTCACTAAAACCAATATTTCTTTTTCTTAAATTGCAGTATATACAATGGAAATACCGACACGAATGCTATAATGATAACAGCATACGTCTCACGTTTATGAATCAAACAGTCACGTTAGCCAACATTAAAAAGGGCATACAGTTATAAAACACTTTATAGGTACAATATATCAGATTCTTGAGAGAGAGAGAGAGAGAGAGAGAGAGAGAGAGAGAGAGAGAGAGAGAGAGAGAATTTATGTGTTCTGAATGGTTCCCTTTAATGGGATGAAGATTACCTCGTCGAGTCCTTCTCGTTTTCAGTTGTATAATGATATCCATTGTGACAGAGTACGGATAACTCACGTCTGTGGTTTTCGCCCCCCCCTCTCTCTCTCTCTCTCTCTCTCTCTCTCTCTCTCTCTCTAGAAGACAGAGAGAGAGAGACAGAGATGTGTCAAAAATAATCTAACATTCTACAAAAGTTATAATCATGACAAAAGAATGTAATATACCAATGTAGTCGTATCTTCAAATTGTGTCTTCCACCAACTGAAACATACAGACAGACTTTTATTCTTGAACGATTCGACGAGAACAGAACAGAGACGAAATTCCTACGACTCTGCATTTAGGATGCTGGAAAAACATTTTCCAGCTAGGATATATATATACGAACAAATTAATTCCTGTCATGGGAAAAAGGCACAACTCCCAAAGGTTTTATTTGAGCTCTTTTCTCTTACCAAGTAAATGACTGTTTCTTTTTACTCGCTTTTCTACAATTTCTGGAAACGTTTGGAAGGAAATTAATTAAAATCTACAACATAAGGCGTTCTTTAACTGTCACTCAACTCATACAGCGCTTGTTCTATATATATATATTTTTTTTCACTGGAATTAATAGCAATGAAAAAATGAACGAAGGTTGCCTATAAAACAAAATTAATCTTAGCTTTTAAATAAAGTTCACAATAAAAAAAAAATATGATTTACGAGATTACCCTCCTTGACAACAAAATTACCTTATTTATTTCTGACACAAGATTTGTAAATTATAAATATAATTTGGCCTTTCTTGCTGCAATAAAAAATTATTGTTAGTACTGATAATTTCTTCTTTGGAGATTTGAACCACTTGACCAATGAGGTACCTGGTCAACGCTAAATCCATTCGACCACAACGGAAATAAGAGGAGAACAACCAGACAATGGAGTGGACTGGAATATAAAGTTAAGCCAAAGGACAAGTTCTGAGACCTATGAGGTACTTCAGCGCTGAAAATAATGTTGAAAAAATCGTAGTAGAGGCTGGAAAGTAAGATGGAAGGAAGATAATAAGAACATAGTTATAGTAATACGAACGAAATGGGTTGTTCCTGGGGACCGAAGGGATGCTGCAAACAACCTTGAGTAATGCCTACAGTGCACCGCATGAGGTACACTGACGGCGCTACCTCCTAATAAGAGCAACCATACATGCAACTAAATATACCTGCCGTCATAACTGGCCCACTGTACCTTATCTATGGTTTTACCCTCTTCCCTGTACATTAGCAATGAATGCTTATGGGTCTCCTTCCCAAAGGGTCTGAGATGATGTGCTCTGTAACTGTCCTGTGGTCTTACAGGTCATGGCCAAATCACCAAAGGGGGAAGTTTGTCTGAACATCCACCTCAAGGATAGATCGCATGCTTAAATGCCAAAGACAAATTTCCGTTCTATAAAATCTTTATTAAGTACTGGCATCAACTGCTTCTTTTGGATTCCAAACTGGCATTAAGTGAAAGAATGGAATGTATACAGTTATCAAATTACATGGAATAAAATATTTGTTTTCATTATGAAAATGGGATAAACAGCTTTTATAAAATCCCTTGTTGCAGCCTAAAACACTTTATATATGGCACCTATAAGATTACACAGTTTCACCAAAGTCAGACCTTAAACAATATGTACTACTGTGACCACAAAATCTGTTATTAATTTTACTCTCTTCTGAAGAGAGAGAGAGAGAGAGAGAGAGAGAGAGAGAGAGAGAGAGAGAGAGAGAGAGAGAGAGAGAGACCAACCAACTAACTCCTATAAGGTCTCTTACAATAATGAAAGCCTCCCAGATTTTACATTAGAAGGAATCTATCTTGCCCAGAGCCATTTTGGGAACCTGACATTCCAGAAGGGGGAGGGGGGAGGAATTTTCCGTCTGGGCCAAAGAGGGCTCTTTAGCATGTCAGCACTCATCTCTTTAGTTAATAGAGGATTTCCTGTCTTAACATTTGTGTAAACGACAAACTTTTAGACCAACCATTGTTATCTAAACCTGTCATCCCATATCTCTTTTTAATGACAGCAAGTAGATAAGGAAACAAACCTTGGCTTACCCTTGCCCTGGTCAACAAATTTTATCTAGACCTGTCATCCCGTCTCCTTTTTTGTTGACAACTTAAGTGGTTTGGCACGACCCTTCCAAACAAAGGTTGGACACCTGACACCTGAATAAACATTAGCCTAACCAGCTGTGCAAGCATGACTCTCACAGAGAAATGTATCTTATCACACAGTCAACTAACCCTTTTAAGATCTGAGATTTGATATTTCAACACACGACACATGACAAACATAAGAGAAAATACATTAACAACTACAGAAAAATATTACATTTGCAAAAAATATACTTACCACAAAGCACATTAATATAATATACATTATTATATATATATATATATATATTTATATATATATATATATTTATATATATATATATATATATATATATATATATATATATATATATATATATATATATATGTATATGTATATGTATATGTATATACACACAAAGAAGGGAGAGAGTGAGAGAGAGAGAGAGAGTTTGTAAATATGTAGCACTTAAAACTAATATTCATCTTTAAATGTGCATAAATAGGTGATTTCCAACGTTTTAGAAAGGTGTTTTTCAATTTTCACGAAAATCGGGATTACAGTGTCCATAATACACTAATCCAGGTGTTCCAAAAAATGGCCACAATTCCCCACAAGCGAAGTAAATCAATTGTTTACCTAGGATTTACCCCTGTTTTTTCAAGCTGGGATTATTCATCAGCTGATTTGATTTTTTCAGTTAAACCATTCCAAAAATAAAAGTTTTTACAGAATTTTTTGTTAGCGAATAAAAAATATTTTTTCTAGATTATCCTGAGAGGGACTTTTAATTTCAGCGCTTATTTCCTCCCATCGCCTACCTTTGGAAATCTCTTCCTGCTTCTGTTTTTCCTGACTCTTGTAACAATCATTCCTTCAACTAACAGATTTATCTTTCCTCCGCAATTAAGTACCACCTTTCTTCTTTTTACTAGGGCCTGGGCCAAAAAAGGCGCTAGTTACCGGTCCCACAGACATTTCCTCCTAAAAAAAATTAACTAAGGTGCTACTGCGGCATATGACATTATCGCAAGTGTGGTTAATGACTGCTATCATGAACTCATAAAATTAATTCAGACTGATGTTATCAACTATTCTTAAATATTGCCCAGAATATAATTCAGAAAGGAACACAATACACCAAGTAATGGGACGCATGAAATTAAAATGATGATAACTGTGTATTTAAGCGAAGTACAGTCCCATTTTGAAAATACCTTATTAAGGACAAAGCAATGCCAGAAATACACCAAGATTACGAAACTAACCGTTCCTGAAAGCACCTAAATGATTTTGAAAAGGCTACGCAAGTCAGAGTTTTCAGAGACAAAACCACCTACAACTTGAGTGCCTAAAGTAGAGGAATCCCGGATGTGTTAATGTGATCAGTAACACTGCTTTGAATGCTACAAGAATTTTAGATGTAAGTCAGTCATCAAAAGAAGTAACCAACAGGAAGGATAAAACTGCCAAACCTGACCTAAATTAAAGCTAAATATTTGGAAAAAAGTTATTTATGATATAAAAACCAAACTATTCAGCATATTCTCCAAGAAATTCGAAATAGCTACTAACTACCAAGTACTTTCCAAATTCCAGCAACAGATAATCGTGTCTCGACGAAAATTCTTCAACTAAAATTAAACATCCTTCTCCCGGTTCCATTAAGACTATTGAATTTCTAAGATTACTGATGACCGAATGAAAAAGAAACTGATTTTCAGTGTTTTATCTCCCATTCCTCTTCAACTCTTGGAAAAGAAACGCCGAGAGAAAACAGTGGGAAGTATCTGAGCCCCAACTTCCTCATTCTCTTTATTGATACAGAGATCACCTTCTGCAACTGCAAGTTCATCGAGAGAATATTTAGGAGGACAGCAGTAGAGATGATATATATTTTTTCAGTATCCGGCTGTTTCACCCATCATTAGGTGGTTCCAGAATGCAAAAAAAAGCAACAGTCACTGCCACATTTATGCTTCTGAATTGTGGATGTAAACTCTGATACGAAGCCGTTGACATACGTTGCATTATACACTTCAAGCAGAACTCTTCAGTAGTGTTTCAGTTTCTCCAAAACACCATTCGCCTGTATCTTGTGATTTCTGATGATTAAGGCCCTTCCTTCCCAAGACTGCTTTTACAACATCTATCCAACACGTTTCAAGTCTTTATTTTCCCTCCCAACACTTTCAAATTACAGTATACACTGTTTTCGAACACCAGTCTCCCTCATTCATTCGTCATGACTAAACCATATCAACACACACTAATCAAGCCTTTCATATACACTAACCTTTTTTACCACCACCACTGTTTCTAGCCTTTTCAAGCTTTCTTTTAGCATATACATTATGCAAACATCTCATCTCAGCCCCTTATTTTTCATTGATATTCAACATCATACTTTGCTTCCATAATGGACAGTTGGCTCGACAGTCCGTTCACACTTGTCTCCTTTGCTTCCGCAGAAATTCCAAGTTTCTTCCCAAACTTTTGCCTACGTTTCTTGCCGTCAACACTGCATTCACTAACATTCAAAATCCCATCGTCACCCAATCTTTCCACATGGCCCAACCCTCTGACACAGGCCATTTCTATATACCTCCGTATTTTTTTAACCTGTAAATATTTCTTCACCCCATATACAATTCAAAAAGTTCATCCTGTTTGTATAAACTTCCAACCCTCAATTCCGTAAAGGTAAGTTGGCTACACAGTTCCTTCACACCTTCCCTTCATGGCCTCTTCCCAGGCTTTTGCCCAAACTCAGCTACCTTTCTTGCTCCACCTATTCTATGAATCATCTCCTCTCATCTTATCATCACCTTTCATATTTGCATCCATCCATATTAAATTCTATTGCTTCATTTTCCTTGTTTCCGTCTACCTTTAGTCTTGCTCAAATTTAACGTCAACTCTCTATTCTTGCAAACAATTCAATCTCCTTCACTCTTTTTGTATTTTCTCTTCTCTCTTCCCAATCAGTACTGCGTTATCTGAAAACAGTTACACGGTATTTTCTTTTCACACAACTTTGCACGTATGTTTAATATCCTTTGGTTAGTGTTCTCTTAACTTCTTTTCATAATAACATTAAACATGGAGACATAACACACACGTGGCTCAGACCCACCTTTATATCAAACCAGGTCACTTCTTTGTCTACATAATTTAATGTCTGCTTCAATGTCATTATAAAAACTTCAAATTCCTCTCAACATTTAGTTCCTATGTCATTTATCCCCTTTGTCACCCAAATTGCATCATTATGAAGTCTAATAAAAATTTTTGTAGGTCCTTGTATGCCACCTGGAGAATACTGCAAGAATCATAGGGTCTTAATGTTATTTAGTGTACCAAGGTAAGGAGGATGGAAGAAGGACTGCTCTATGAAGAACAGTGTGGATTTAGACAAAGGAGGTATATAGATCGTGTATTTCATGAAACAGTTATTGACAAGGAAAGTTTAAAAGTAAAGGAAGCAGCTGTATGTTGCATATATGGACCATGTAAAACCTCAAGAAAGTAATCATATATGTACAACAAATCTTTCGTTGATGATGTTTGGGTGGTTATAAATTTTTAATGACTGCGTGATGCCTGTTACAATATGTAGACTGGGGATCGACTGGATTGGTGTGAAAGTGAGACTGAGACAGAATGTGTATTTCCATTGCTATTTTCAGACTTATGAATAGTGTGACGCAATAAGTTTGAGAAGTGTGTCAGATGTAGGTGCAAAGTTGTTAGATAAAACAATTAATATCATACAATACTTTCAGAGTGCAGTAAGGAGAAACTGCAAAAACCCTGAAAGAGTTTCATGTTCGAAGAGGAGATATTGGAAAGTAAATTTTTAAAAACGGTAAGGTTATAAGGGCAAATAGAAACCAGGAAGATGGAGCAAGACAATGAATATTATTATCAACGGTATTTGAGAGTGAACTTAATGGATGGTAGGATGAGATAGGAGGTAAGTCAGAATAAGTAAAATAAATAAGGGAGCAGTGTTCGCATAAAAAATATAACAGAGAAATCGAGTCTCTGTCTGGAAGACAAAGTGGAAATGCAGAAAGGAACTGAGAAGGCATCTCTTTTTCATAGGATCATATGAAACGAGTGGAGTATGTTAGACGGATGAAACAAAACATTATTCGGATTCGTCAGAAGTAAGGAGAAGAAGAAACTCCAAAGAGGAAAAGGCACATAATATATATACTATTCCTTTCTTTATGCTGATTCTTAGCATAACGTACGCTGTAGTGATTTTTCTAGTTGTGTTAGTCCGATTTTTCAAAACGTGGAGAATTTTTATATCAACGTTCATAAAATGTACTTTACTGTAGCTTCTCCGTAACAGTTTACAAGATCATGCTGGTCTCATGACCGAATTAAAATTGATAAAGTTTATAAAAAATTAAAAAGAATCAAAGTTGACCTTCCGGCAACTTAAGTTAAACAAAAATGGATTTGGTTAATAGTAAAATTCAGCCAAAATTAACCTGTATATATTTTTCCTTTCTAAATATTCTTAGCTTCATTAAACACAGATTTTTTAATCATTTAATAAGAATTAAAAAAAAGGGAAATATAAAACATAAAAAATTGCTATTTCCGAGACCTAGAGAGATGAAGAGAGGCGCAATGCATATGGAAAAGGTATTTTCAAACAATAAATACTCCAGATAATATGAAACTTTAGAATGAACCAAACAGAAGCCGCAGACGCGTAGGGTTTTGGGTAAATAAATAGAGCTCGAAACAGGAACGTTTACAAAATGCAAATGAACGGGGCTCACTTGTATTTATTTGGAAACAGAAGTAATTTTGGAATAAATTAAACAAAGTTATCCAGTCTGAATTGGATTGATGACAGTCACCCTCTTATAACTATTTAATAAACAAAATTGTACCGCAAATTAAATGGAAGTAAAAGAGTTACCCTTTTTCCATAAATGGAAAGCTACTGCAATGAGAGAGAGAGAGAGAGAGAGAGAGAGAGAGAGAGAGAGAGAGAGAGAGAGAGAGAGAGTATATCTCACGTATTTGCACAATCTTATGAAGAGCCATTTCTGTTTCCCTTTGACAACAGCAGAAGAGCTGAACGCAAACAAAAACCGCAACGCCAGTTGCTAACATTTTTCACAATAAAACTTTTATTTAAAACCACACAGACAAAGAGCTTGTGGAGTACACATTCGTCAAGAATTTAAAAGCTCTATTTTTTAATTTTTTTGCTCCTGAATGAATTTTGGACGAGAACTCACCACACAGGAAAAACAACTAGAAAGCGTATGCTTAGAGTGCGTAATTGCAGATTAATTTCAAATAAAAGAAGTGAAAATAATAACAACTAGGTCCCCGGAAAGCCTTACCATGTATTTTCAGTCTGCCGACATTCACGTAAATTTTAAAATTTTTGTTATTCCAAAAGAGAATATAAAAGAATATTATCTGTATATTAGTGCAACGGATACGTTTAACCAGCTCTCCCCAAAGTAAAATGCAGACTACCAATGTAACGTACACAGTAATGGTCTCTATGAGGCAAACGTGAGCCTTTTATTGACCTGGGGAACAAAATCAAGAGGAAGAAACCCCATCTGGCGTACAAGACTGGGATCATAAGGTGCCCATTTGTTCACTAATTGCATTGACAGTCTAATACTTCTGCCCTGTAATGAACCGTTAGGGTGGGCTGTTTCCAATTGCTCTGCAAGTTCATCTGGCCATGTCATTCTTTTATGCTAATTGCATCATACCTTTTCTTACCAACCGGGTCAAGTGCACGCCATTTCAAGAAAAGCTCGAGCTGTTTTTCTCAGACAATGAGCTTTACAGAATTTCAACGTCAAGGGCAAAGAAATGGCCATATAGTTACAATATAAAGTTAATCACAAATAGAATCTACAATATAGTCATTAAGAATTATCTTATTGATAATATAGACTGAACTTTCCCTTACTATTACTGGAATCAAATATTATGGATAAATCGTATGACAATGAGAATATTAAAGATTATTTCAAGAGCAAACCTGTACTCATCATCGGTGTAGCTTTCGTAAGAGAGTAACGACCTTCGAGTAAGGGCAAAAAGTAGTATACGAGTGTGTACTGCGTTTTACTGCATAGATATTATTCAAAAAGAATAAACGTTCGTATGAAATAATCTTATGAGGCCATCATCTTGCTTAAGAAACATCTGTTCAACAAAAGCTCATAACCCCATCCCCGAAAAAAACAGCAAAACCAAAACAATAAAACAACAAACATGCACGCGAGGCTTAAGTGCAGCAGCACCTCAAGATTTCCCCTCATCTTAGCAAATGCTTAAAAGGGACTTTGTCGAAATCATTTAGGAAAGTTACGCTTGTTAAAGCAATGGTGTTAACTAAAGTTCCGCACAGCAACTCCGCTAAGCTAAAGACACTTCTGTTTCGAAGGAATTTCGGGCTGGAAAAAAAAGTTAACCAGGTAAAAGGTAGCAGAGGGAATTTGGCAACTTGTTCGAATTACCTGCAAACGAAGTTTTTTTTTTTATTTATCATTTAGATTAATACTGACCCAGATAAAAACAACGATAATCCATTTATATATATCCATTATATATATATATATATATATATATATATATATATATATATATATATATATATTTGGGTATGTGTCTGCATACTGTCTAAGTTTTTTAAATTATCAGAAGGGGTATGGCGCTGGAAATCCCATTACCCAAGTCATTCGGTAATTTTCACAACTCGGAGCAGTGGCAGATTCATTGCTTTCATTTGTTGGCATCCAACAGAACTGGAAGTGTTTCGCCGTTTACCTTAGTTTATTTGTATCCTCAGCCTAAGCTCTAAACAAGGCACTGGAACTTTGTTTGTACTGCTTACGGTAACAGTAAGTCCTTACTGATTGGACTGACTTGATGTATTTGGCGTAACTGAATTTTGGAAAAGGAATAAAAAATTTAGGCCAAAGGCCATCCACTGGGACCTATAAGGTCATTCAGCGCTGAAAGGGTTGAAAGGGAAATTGAGAGTAAAGCAAGTTTTAAAGGTGCAACAAGAGGAAAATATCGCAGTTGCACTAAGAAAAAATTGTTGAGAGGGTGGAAAGTAAGATGGAAGAAAGATAATATGAACTGAGGTACAGTAAAAGGAACTAATGGGGCTGTAGCCAGGGGCCGAAAGGATGCTGCAAAGAACCTTAACCTTACATGGTGCCCACGGTGCACCTCGAGGGTTTTTAGTTTTCTGTAAAGAAAACTATTGTGCCGGGTTTGTCTGTCCGTCCGTACTTTTTCTGTCCGCCCTCAGATCTTAAAAACTATTGAGGCTAAAGGGCTGCAAATTGGGACGTTGATTATCCACCCTCCAATCATCAAACATACCAAATTGCAGCCCTCTAGCCTCAGTATTTTTTTTAATTTTATTTAAGGTTAAGATTAGCCATGGATAGTGCGTCTGGCACCGCCGGAGTCCAACGCACCATCTCTTGACCACAACTGGGGAACAACTGAGAGCTGCCCGGTCGTGGCTGAGAGATTCATATTGCAACACATCGAGAGTTTCATACATCATGATAGGCTGTACATAAAACTCGATTGCGCCGAAGAAATTTCGGCGCATTTTACTTGTCATAATTTGCAACTTACTGAATGCGCGTGTGAACGGCAGGATAAAAAAATATTGGTAAGCGGAAACGACAACCCAGATACTTCCTACACGACTTTACAGAACTGAAAAATGAACTTGAAATTACATCAAAGTGGTCCACAGTATCTGCTCTGATTCTAGGTAGTCTCCTTGCTACATACTGTACGCTTCATTCAAGAGTATTTGAAAGACTGCTAAAGTTTTAGGAAGAAAGATTGCTATCCATTGCTCGTTTCTTGGAAATGACTTACATTAGCTAAAATCAACTTCACACTATCGAAAGAACATTTCTTACAATGCTTTGCATTTCATAAGCCAAACCAAAATTACGAAGATTCTCAGAAAAAAACCACACTTCAGAAAACATGGGTTTATACACCGAGAGAATTTTCACAACCGATGAAATTCAAATCTCAGAATTCACGCAACGTATTTCGTTTTTCCAGGTTTCATTTCTCTGTTTTCCTGTATCCCGGTGGGCCAGTGGCCACTGATGGTAACGAAGTATGTGCTACGGTATATACACAGATGGCTGACTGGGATCGTGTAAATGAGAGTCTGAGACAGGTCCATTATGTCTTCATTGGCTTTTCTGTATAGTTTTTAATGGAGTGATGCGCGAATTCAGAAAAAAGGAAATATGTGGAATTATGTGAGATAAGAAAATGGTTCTTCAATGCACAGTGTATGGCTGACATTTGCAGATAATAAAGTACTGATCTGGAATAGTGAAAACAAACTACAGAAAACAGTGACGAGTTTACAAGTGTTTGCAAGAGGAGAAAAATCTGAAACCAAATGCAAGAATAATTAGGGCTATGAGGTAAATGGAAACCAAAAAAGTGGAGCAATGACTGTTAAATTAGATGGTTTTTTGGGAGTCAATAAAATGCGTGATTTTAGGTTGACAGAAGAGACAAGTCACCAAATGGGTGAAACAAGGAGGGCAGTAGGGTGTGTGCAAGAAACTGGGAAAAGAATTGGAGTGCTTATATAAGCGAAGGTTGAAATGTAAACTAACCCAACTTTATGAAAGAGAAGTGTGGATAAAAGAATACAAGTTAAAGCATTGGAGATGGATTTATGTTGACCTAACATATGTGGCGTAAGAACTAAAAGGAAGAGAAACGTGTAGATGCGTAAAAGTTAAAAGATTTGATCAGTTTGTCTTAACGTGATTTGGTCAAGTGGGAAAATAGAGGAAGATAGATTTGTGAAAAGAGAATATAATTCAGAGGTTTTATGAGGAAGGAGGAAAGGAAAATCTATAAGGTGTTTTCCAGATGGTAAGAAAGAATTACTGAACAGAAAGACCTTCAATATCCAGGAAGCAAAACTATACATGCAAGATTAACGTGAAAGGTGCAGCGGATTAGGAAATTTAATGAGCTGATAATGCTCTGTCTGCCTAGGATATCAAAGCAACTAATACTAAGGAAGTTTGCTGTATATTGCCTAGACTTTTCTCATGGAGCCATCCTCTGTTTGGCTATGTCTGAATTGTGTTCCTCAAATGGAGATAAACTTTTAGACTTGTCGTGGTCCAGCTCTGGATTAATCTTTCTCCCTACTTGCTCCTAAATAAATATGCAAAATACGGGCACCCCAGCCTGAACTTCAAGATGGGAATGTTTCTAGGGCAGCCAAACCTCAGACTGATTTTTCCTATATTCGTTACGATCTGACCCTCGGATAATGAGACTGTGTTGTCTCCTCTGTCATAGCTTTTCACCTTCTAGACCTCTGTATAAACACTCCTGCTCCTCAGCCTTCCAGTTGATAGATTGGACTTCTAAGACATTCCTAGCCTCGCCTTCTGCTGCACCTCATGCTTCTTTTACATGAATAAGAAAATACTGTACCAAGCTGCCTAGAAGGAAATGGTTTCCATTTAGAGAGAATAAATCTCAGATCTTGATCTTTTCTCCAATACAAAAGATTGCACGTCCTTTGTCAACACAATTAACTCTCTTCACATTCTGCAAGTCTAACTTTCTTTCTCCACTCTTTCATCCTGATGAAGCCATTGCTTTGCTCTGACGTTCCTAGTGCCCCTTAGTCATCTACTCTAGTCCCTCTAATCTTAAAACCTCATTTTTATTCAGCTCTAAAGGTCGTTGAATTTATTTGCATTTCCATGGTGGCAATGTATTTTGGCTCGGACTGCATTCCCGTGCGATTCTGCAATGAGTGTGCAAGCCCCTGTGCACCGCCGTCTTTGTTACCTGTTAAATTCTGCATTTATCATTTCTCTTTGGAAACATGTACTAGTCCACTCAAGCCCTGAGAAGGGTTACTGCTCTGAATCTTCCATGCAAAGGCCTCTGTTAGCCTAACTTCCTTTAATTCAAGGTAAACAATGTGATATGTGAAGCTTATAATTCAATCAAACTCAGTACAGAGATTATAATTAACTAATTTAAACATGAAGAAAGTAAAAAGAGGCACCATTATGGCAGTTCAGGAAAGTCATGTCCAAAAAAAAAAAAAGTAACGAAAACGATAACATTTGTCAGAGAATCATTCTATACACATTTTCATAACAAAGAATTCTCGGAGTAAGATGAACTTCCTAAATTTAATATAAAAGTAGTCTGGCATGTTATGAAACTAAGGCCTAAATATAAATTACTATGCGCACCTCTGCAGAAATTGTTTTTTTTTTTTATATTCCAACTAACCAGTTCATGAAATCACAGTATGTTTAAGAAAACTATGCACTATCTCATGCTTCAGTACCTTTCAGGATGGTTATATGGCGCATACATAATGCCAGAGAAGTAAAATATAAAATCTGGTACCACTTAAATTGCTGTTACAGAAGATGCGAACATTATTTATAAATACTTCGGCATCTCATCAAATTTCAGTTAAATCTTCGTAATTCCATGATCCCGTTAAACAATCAAGTAACTGAGAATTTCATTGGTGATGGAGCACATGAGAGCCAAATGCTTGGGAACCAGAGGTTAGTATCAGAAGACAGTAATAAAAAGCACCCTGGGCCAGGGTAGTCGCATGGCAGAAACCTGCGAATCGCGGCCAAATTTGTATAAGATGATGGAAGGAACTCCCCTTGCCAAACCATAAAAGAAAGAAAACCTAGAATTAACCCTATAATGACTTTACACTGTAAGCGAATCAACCGGTATCCTTAAAAGTGTATCGAATAATGTAGTTAAAGAAGTTGGACGGCTAAGTGAAAGTACACCAAAGGGAGCATATGAAAAGTAAAAAGGAAGAAACCAGTCAATGACACTAATGCCAGTAAATGGTACCCCCTTAAAAGGTGAGTTGCGTTATAATCTCTTTTCAACAAAATTTTACGACATTAAAACATTAAAACAAATAACAAACAAATGAAAGTAAATAAATAAATAAATACATAAAAAATAAATGCTAGCGATAATGATTCAGCATATGCAATAAATGGTGGAACTCAAGGCACTTGTAAAGTCGTGAAAAATCAACATCATTAAAGACTTTCAAATAAATGAGGCCATTTACTCCTAGTTTAAACACCCTAATGGGACTATTAAGAACTTCGCATTCCAAGTCATTCAAATCACGAAGGCCGAAGTTATTCTCGCCTTATTAACGTAATGTCTTTATAGAAGCAGTCTTACAAAATTGCAAATTTATGAGTTTACTCTTCCATTCTCATCACAAAGGCATCGCTCGTCATTATTATTATTATTATTATTATTATTATTATTATTATTATTATTATTATTATTATTATTCTGTATATATAAAGTTGGTTATTCCAATTACAAAGTATATGGGACATTTTGATAAATGAAGGTAATATCTTGTTATCACTTTCATTAGAAAAGGAACCAAATATGTGTAATATTAAGGTAAAATTTACAACATTTTAGTTTATTTCTTTTTATTGCCCACTGCATAAAACCATAATCACATCACAAACGGTTTAGTTAAATGGTAAGAAATTTTTCAAAATGGTAGCATATCCCTAACATTTTTTACAATGTATATATCCACATAACAACACACGTATATACATACATACATACATACATACATACATACATACATACATACATACATATATATATATATATATATATATATATATATATATATATATATATATATATATATATATATAATCAGTGGTTGTCGATTTACCTAAACCAACGACAGACCAGTATTCGATCCCATGGGGAAACAAATTTTTAAGGCCACTTTCTAAAAAGATCAATGTGACCCTGTTGATTTAAATAGGCAGTATGGGAAGTTAAAGGTTTATATTAACAGCAACTTCACCTCAAAGGAGCTGCAGAAAACCCTGGCAAAATACACAAAAATCACACACACCCCATATATATATATATATATATATATATATATATATATATATATATATATATATATATATATATATATATATATATATATAATATATAATCGAAACGTAAATATTATACATCTGTTTCTAATCAATTTGCCTTTTGCTGAATACATTCAACGAATGCAATTTAAATCGGCAGGTACAGAACCAACGGAATCCACTAACCCGTTCATCAACCTAAACAGCCCTGTCAGCTAAGGCTATCACGTGTCAGGAAATATTGTCAAGAGGAAATGGCCCAGTTCTGAAATGCTTCAAGCTCCTAGTGACTATCTCATCGGTCTATAAAAGGACTGTTTGTCTCTTTTGATTCAATGGAAACCAGGATCCAGGTATTAAAAGTTTGTTCACGGTAAGCAATGATCGAGTGTGTTTGCTAAATGCAATGAAAAAAAATAACTAGAAAGGAAAATAATTCCTTTTTTTAGCCGTGTACAGCACTTGAACTACTTTCCTTTATTTGATTATCATGTTGTATTACACTGAACAGTCAAAGTTAAGCATACCTTAGTTTAACCAGACCACTGAGCTGATTAACAGCTCTCCTGGGGCTGGCCCGAAGGATTAGACTTATTTTACGTGGCTAAGAACCAATCGGCTACCTAGCAACGGGACCTACAGCTTATTGTGGAATCCGAACCACACTGTGACGAGAAATTAATTTCAATCACTAGAAATAAACTCCTCTAATTCTTCAATGGCCAGCCGGAGACTCGAACTCGGGCCTAGCAGAGTGCTAGCCGAGAACTCAACCGACTCGTCCACGGGGAACTACACTGAACAGTCAAATTGAATAAATGTATATTTCGCCAGCTCAGAAAAAGTGTCGTATGGGCCGTGAATTATGTCGACCAATAATAATAATAATAATAATAATAATAATAATAATAATAATAATAATAATAATAATAATAATAATAGGGGAAGAGATCTTCTCTGAGGGTAGTAGCATTGAAAATAATGGTTGTTTCTACGGTATTCAACATATATGATGTCTTCTCTTTTCTTCTTACAAACTTCTTTTCATCTGCGTGTAGCCGGTGTATCAAATTTTCTGAGGACACATATAAAGTTTTCTTATTGTCTTAGTTTTATTACCTCTGACGTTTCGACAACCCGCTCTGTAACTTGCATGGCAATCCATTCACTCTTTGTAAATGACGGCCAGAGCGCGTTGTTGAAACGTCAGAGGTAATAAAACTAAGACAACAAGAAAACTTTATATGTCCTTGGGAAACTTGATACACCAGCTACTCGCTGATGAAAAGAAGTTTGTAAGAAGAATAGAGAAGACTATACATAAATTGAGTGCCGCAGAAACAGAAATTATTTTTAATAATAATAATAATAATAATAATAATAATAATAATAATAATAATAATAATAATAATAATAATAATAATAATATGAAGGGAGTAGACCCTCTTTCAAACATGTTCTGTTGAAAAGAATGTCAGCATCTGTGGAACTGATTTCATACAAGGTCTTTTCAATTCTTCTTACAATTCTCTTTTCTTCAAAACAAAATTGATATTTGTTAAGAGCTGGCCGATATACATAATCTGGATAAGAGGAAAGGCAGGAGTTCTGAATGCAGTCACTTTTTATTGTGGTACATGTAGGCGAAAGTTAAACATGGCGTGAGGCTTCCATAGAGTTTCGGGTTGTCGGTGTACGGTAACAAAAATCTCTAAGTCGTTCTCAAGTGGTAGAGAATCTTCGTAGAAGTTTTCTAAGGGTATCGAAGTTTCATACTGTCTCTTCGGCTATCATCAGGAAGGGGTGGGTTTGTTCAAGCAGATTTCAGTTCCCCTCCCGCAAGCGATCTGGAACCATTTATTTACCGACTGATGAGCCCATTCTAATCAGAACAAACCCACCCCTTCCTTATGATAGCCGATGAAACAGTACGAAACACTGACCCTTAGAAATCTTCTACAACTCGAGAAAGACTTCTAGATTTTAGTTACCTTATACCGGCGATCCGAAACTCTTTGGAAGCCTCACGCCATGTTTAACTCCCACCTGCATGTACCACAATAAAAAGTGACTACATTCAGAACTCCTGCCTTTCCTCTTATCCAGATTATGTACATCAGCCAGCTCTTAGCAAATTTCAGTTTTGAAGAATAGAGAATAGTAAGAAGAACTGAAAACACCTTGTATAAAATCAATTCCACTGATGCTGCTATTCAATAATAATAATAATATCCGTTATTTCAGCTTAGGGCCAAACACATCGATAAACAATGTAGAGGCAATACGGTAAGTAAAACTGAGATACAAAGTAAATCTCAATAATAATAATAATAATAATAATAATAATAATAATAATAATAATAACTGACAGTAACAGCTATGATTCTCAGTTAAGAAACTGAAAAAAAAAATACAGACAAACGCTTCAATAATAATGAAAAAAAAATATATTACTGGTTTTACTGTCTTCGGAACCTGATTCCAGACGACGCGTGTCAATCATCCGAAGCATTCAAAACCATAAACCAAACGTCTGCACCAATTAGCGTCTGCGAAGCTCACGTCAAGTCTCTCTTTTTCCACTGCCTCGCATGATATCAGTTACGCCACTGACATCCTATAGCGCTCTTAGCCGGGTATAAATCTGACATTAGGAAAGTCGCTGGCTCACGATGGCCCCGCGGCACGCGAGACCCATTCTCGGATCTCGCAAACATGCGCCTGACATGCAAGAGACCGAGACAAAACCTTGTATTGCTTCTTTCCATGTGGAGAGGATTAATACGAGAAGCAATACGGCTTTGCGACACACAAGACTGCTCATGAGAAAATAATAATC